>NC_135234.1:76096241-76396241 GCF_051348905.1 Ranitomeya variabilis
TTGCTTGTCTAAAATTACCATGCCGAAAAAACAAACCTTGAAATTATTGATAGAAAGGAGCAGAAAAAGATTTTGCGGGGACAATTTGAATGTCTGCATTATTTTATATATTTTCTTGTAGAAATTTTGCATAAAACTTATCTTAATTACCTACTGATTTTAAATATGACAAGGAATAAAAGAAAAAGAAATCAAGGAAAAGGAAATTTTTTACATTTGTTATTTTTCATTAAGTTTCCTATTTCTATGTTTATTTTTATTTGTAATCCTTTTGTAAATGTTGTTTTTAAAAAGGGGGTAAGATTTTATTTATTACATTAATTCAATATATTTTAAAGGGACACTAAATGAAGAATATACACCAGAAAAAAAAGAAAGAAAAAAATGAATCTCAGCAAATCCTAAAGTTTAAAAATGACAATAGGACATGACATAGCGGTCAAAAGACACAACGGCTCTCTGTTCTGTACTGGATACGGTTCCATTATTGAATAGTTAATAGTAGATTTCCTTTATAGTTCATCTACCATATACCTTTATTGTAGTATATATAAAAACGATTTCCTTTTTCTTTTTTTTCAGTTTTATCTAGTTTACTAATGAATAACCCTATTTGCACTTTGTAGTAAATCTGCACTTTGTATCTCTATAGATACAGCACATGCTGAACCTGCATTAATGGATATTTCAAGTGAAATTTGTCAGAATCAATGAAATGTTGTCATTACAGTACATGAGGTAGTAGCTTGTATTCTCATTAAATAATACTTAAGTGACTGAAAATATTGAGACAGCCAGACAAATCAGCTACTTATATTCACACTTATTTTCAAGCAAGCATTTTCCTATAGACAAGGTGTTCCCGGGGAATACAGCTTAAAGTCCTCTTGTCTTGGTAATGTGCTAGTTTTATGGGTATCTCTAGGAAGCAATGAAGTAAGTGATAAATTGCTTTCTTTCTCCTAAGATATTATTAAGATACTGAGCACGTAGAGCAGATGTGACACATCTAGGACAATACTGATGGTCAGCAGTCATGTAGTTGATGCCTGGAAATGAGTGCACACATTGGACATTTATTGAAGAAAAGTGTATTTCAGAGACTAACAGACTGAATATATTTTTGTCCATTTTTAATTGCACCTTAAAGGGCAATTTACAAAGGTGTAAAATAACAAAAGAGATGACACTAACCAATGTAAATTCACTGTGGATCTCAGTTTTTTGTGCTCTGGTAAAGATGTATTGTGACTGCTAATCTCAATGGTGTCAAGTCTCCATCTCTAAAGCCATTTTTATGGGTGATTGGAATCTCATAAGGAGAGAACATAAGATAAAACCAAGATGAGCAAATACTTAAGTCAATGAATTGTAATAATACATGTAAATAATATAGGGAACTTAGTTAACAACATTCTTTTCTTCAAAAAAGCGTAGAAGCCATCCCACCATGACAAGGTGACCCCAATCGGCATGGTCCCTAGCTCTTGTAGGTCACCTCACTATGTGTTAGCAAACGTCAAAACAAATAAAGGAAGAGCAGACCTGCCCAAAATTGACAGCCCAAAAAAGTGATGGGAGTGATAATCTCAGCGTGTGTGAATAGAAATCCAAGATTCGAGTGATAGACGGTAAACGATTGCAGCGTCTCATCATCACCACTCAGTGTATGACTGAGAAGTAATACATCTGTGATATACCGCAGCGCCTTCATAGCTGTTTTTTTTTTGTTTTAATGTCACACAGTGACAGCAAAAAGAGGTAGTATTAAACGACTGCACATTTTTCAAAAAAATCTGAATTCAAAGGTTGCTTCTGTTTGTAAATGAAAGTGCGATCCCTATGTTTTGAGATTGTCATTTTTTTTAAAGAAAATCTCCTAAATCCTGAAACTTAAATGCAAGAGTTTATCTACAAAGCTGTGAGTGTTTGTTTAATCCCTTAGTGAAAGAGTTGATTTGGTACTTAATGACCGAGCCAATTTTTACAATTTTGATCACTGTCACTTTATGAAGTTATAGCTCTGGAACGCTTCAACGTATCCCACTGTTTTTTCATGACATATTGTACTTCATGTTAGTTGTAAAATTTCTTTGATATAACTTGCGTTTTTTTTTATGAAAAAAATGGAAAGTTGGCAAAAAAATTGAACATTTTGCAATTTTCATTCAAACTTTTAATTTTTCTATCCTTAAATCAGAGAGTCATATCGCACAAAATAGATAATAGATAACATTTCCCACATGTCATCTTTACATCAGCACAATTTTGGAAACATAATTTTTTTGTTAGGGCATTATAAGGGTTAAAATTTGACCAGCAATTTCTCATTTTTCCAACAAAATTTACAAAACCATTTTTTTAGGGACCACCTCACATTTGAAGTCAGTTTGGGGGGTCAATATAACACAAAATACCCAAAATTTACAACATTCTAAAAACTACACCCCTCAAGGTGCGCAAAACCACATTTAAGAAGTTTATTAACCCTTCAGGTGCTTCACGAGAACTAAAGCAATGTGGAAGGAAAAAATGAACATTTTACTTTTTTCACAAAAAATTTATTTTGGAACCAAATTTTTTTATTTTCACAAGGATCTCAGGAGAAAATGGGCCACAAAATTTGTTGTGCAATTTCTCCTGAGTATGCCAAAACCCCGTATGTGGGAGAAATCCACTCTTTGGGTGCATGGCAGGTCTCAGAAGGGAGGGAGCACGGTTTGACTTTTTGAATGTAAAATTGGCTGAAATCAATGGCAGCGCAATGTCGCGTTTAGAGACCCCCGGATGTACCTAAACCAGGAGTGGGGAACCTCAGGCCCCAGGGCCATTTACGGCCCTCTATGACATTTTATCAGGCCCCTGAGCAGATTTTCAGGGACCACATTCTTGGGCAGGGAGGTGTATTTTGATCACAACCATCTCATTAATTTCTTCTTGCTCTGTTAGCACACACACGCAATGTTCACTACTGAACACTGAAGGGCATGCAATGAAAGATTATGTCCTGACACCAGTGCCAAAGTTAGGATGCAGATTGTGGGTGGAGTTTGTAAGGTCCCCAAAGGATGGTATAAATATCTAAATGGCCCTTGGCAGAAAAAAGATTTCCCACCCCTGACCTAAACAGTGGAACCCCCCAATTCTAACTCCAACCCTAACCCCAACACACCCCTAACATTAATCCCATAGTGATGAGCGAGTATACTCGTTGCTCGGGTTTTCCCAAGTATGCTCGGATGTCCTCCTAGTATTTTGGCGTTCCCAGAGATTTCATTTTGGTTGACACCGCTGCATGATTTGCGGCTGTTGGACAGTCTGAATACATGTGGGGGTTGCCTGTTTGTTAGGGAATCCTCACATGTATTCAGGCTAGGAGCCGCAAATCATGCAGCTGCATTGACAAAAACTAAATCTCTGAGCATGCCAAAATACTCAGAGGACACCTGAGCATACTCGGGAAAACCTGAGCAACAAGTATACTCGCTCATCACTAACCCCTAACCCTAATCCTAACAATAACCCTAACCACAACCCTATCCCTAACACACCCCTAACCCTAATCCCAACCCTAACTGTAATTCCAACCTAACCACAGCCTTAACCGTAGCCCAACCCTAACTTTATAGCCCAACCCTAACTTTAGCACAACCCTAACTTCAGCCCAATCCTAACCTTAAACCAACCCTAACACTAGCCTAATCCTAACTTTAGCCCAACCCTAACCCTAGCCCAACCCTAACTTTAGCCCAACCCTAACTCTAGCCCCAACCTAACCCTAATGGAAAAATGGAAATAGATACATTTTTTGATTATTTTTACCTAACGAAAGGGGTGATAAAGGGGGGTTTGATGTACTATTAGGGTCTATCACAGTGATCAAAATGAACCAATAGGAAAAATTTGCCATTGTTGCCGGGTGGTAGCCGGCAGATCTCGGCGGGCAGACTGCGCATGCGCCTGCCAGTTTCTTCTCAAAAGAAGATGCCACCAGCTGGTGGACATCACGGGGTATTCAGGAGGGTCCAAGGACACTGGAGGTACTGGGGGGATCAGGGGACCCCATTTATCTCTCCTCTGATGTGCAATCACATCAGAGGAGAGATAAATTAAATGGGAAATCTGACCTTTTTTGCGGTTGTTGTTGTTATTCCGTTAATAACAGCGATCGCAACACTGGGATCGGTAAAATTAATGGCGCTATATGAACAAAGCATAATGAATAAATATCATAGGCATGCTATATGTATATAAGAGATTCCTTCAGCCCATCCACAAGAGGAAGGGCATTTTATACATATTAAGTTGATTGGTTAATTTGGATCTGAGTTTTTGGTGGTTGAGATGGTAGATAATTTGATAAAGAGAACCTGGTATGTAATGTGTGATTTAGGCCACAAAAAGAATGATTTTCTTCACAGATTCTGTGCTAATAAAGCAGGAAGAGTAATGCTTAGTATTTAGATTGCACATAGTTAATTTTAAAATTAGAAACCTTACCAAATTCCTTAATTATTGCTTGAATGTGGGGTACAGCATGACGGGGATTAGTGATTAGCAAACATATCCCTTTACAGTTTATCAAGTAGAATAGATTCTCACAAACCTTCTTATAATCCATAATTTGATTGATCTCATACTCAAAGTGAGGATCAGTGGCAGAAGCAGGTGCTGCCTTGGCAATAGGGAAGAATCTGTTGAAGACAAGTCAACATAGTAAGGAGATATAAGAAGAAATTGGATTTTTTTTTAGCATGGTATGTCATTTCAGATGGAAAATGACCTGAACAATAAACTTATTGTCAAATCTCATCGGACAGTTATGATCCACTGAGGTACCGGTTATTGAGCCCAGGTGCAAATAAATTATTATAGATTAATTCCTTACTAATGTCCCTAATGAATAAAGAGTCAGGGCTATATTATAGCAAATTAAATATAATAGTGTAGGATCATACACATAAACTTTTAGAAACAAGTATGAGTAAAGATTGTAACTCATATCAGACCTTAATAAATTTTTACCTGAGTTCATCATTAACTAATATTGTTGTGGCTATAAGCCTAAGGGGATACTCAGGAATTATTATTTTACAAAAGGTTTGCAAAGAGCAGCACAGTGCTTCAACCACACTGATCTTACTGCGATCAGCGGCAGAGGCGTACAGATGGTCATAGCCACTAAGTATCTGCTGAGAAGAGCACGGTGTTTAGACCGTACATATCTCTGTGCGGTCAATGCTGAAGCCAT
Organism: Ranitomeya variabilis; assembly: GCF_051348905.1. NCBI lineage: Eukaryota > Metazoa > Chordata > Amphibia > Anura > Dendrobatidae > Ranitomeya > Ranitomeya variabilis. The sequence continues at coordinate 76,101,493 of NC_135234.1, forward strand.
ATAGAGAGTTGTATGCGGCATGGTAGCTCCATAGGAGACCACTTCAACGTTCAATAGCGCTCAGTAAGTTGTAGTAGGCACACTATATGACACTCTGCAGCATGTCTGTCAGTACCGCGGCTGAGTTGCACCTGCTGAAACGCTGCTTGCTGACCCGGTCTCTTATATTGCATCTCTGCCGACTGTAGGATCATGCTTTACACCTGGCACACGAACAGGACTTGTGTATTTTCGGAACAATCTGGAATGGGCCTATGAGTCAGCTTCTTGCAAAAAGTGTGTAACCTGATGTTTTTGGTGGAAAGCTAAACGTTATCACCAAATAATAATAATTTTATTTATATAGCAACAACATATTCCGCACCGCTTTACAAATTAGACAGATGTTGAGAACAATTCAACAATGCCTATCAGCACTCTTCTGCACTTTAGCCATGTCTGCAGTCAAATTTGAATGCGCCGATTAGACAGCCAATCAATGACTGGAGTATGTAGCCATGGGAGTACTGATAGCCCTGATGCAACAGAAAGTAGCAAAACAAAAAAGAGTCCTTAATTTGAAGTCAGGATCTTCCAGCCAACAACAATTTTTTTTCTCTAATTTGCAAGGGTTCCCACATGGGCTAAAAGGACACACACAGCCTGTATAACTTCCAAATGGATCACAGCAAGTTGCATAATTAGTCCAAATAAGTCCTTCATATCTAATGACAATGGTTTTGATCTTGATGCTCTTTTGGGGTCTTTGGAATTCTTAGTCTTATTATACTTTCATTGAATTACCTGGTGAGGTAGATTTTCTATGCCATAGTTTATGGTGATAAACTGGACTAAAGGTAATGGGGTAACAGAGCAGGTCATGATGGTCAGCACATGGATCAGTGAGATCAGGATATGCAGGAAGCAGACAGAAAAGCTGAGCGTGAAACACCAGATTAAGCAAAGCAAGGTGTGAAGATACACAAATAAACATTAGATGTATATATAATCCTGGACTTGCAGCAGGCAAATAGTTAATAGCAGAGGTGTATGCAATCAGGGACTTGCAGCAGACAGATGGTAAATAGCAGAGATTTAAGCAATCAAAAACTTTCAGCAGACAATTGACTGAACTCATCTCAGCTACAGTTATATGTAGCAGCAAAACTGAGAGTGCAATGGGGAATTATGGGACTTAACTAGAAGGTAGCAGCAGGCAGATTACAGCTGAGTTGATGAGACAAAATCCTGAAAGATACATGGTAGATGGAAGTTACGCTTCTTCAATACTCTGACAGCATATGGTTGCATGAATCTGCTTTAAAAGGCCTTGCTTGGTGATGTCAGATGTGGTTGCCGGGTAATCACAGTAACCCAGCACAGACTAGCACTACAGGGGATAGAAATAGGGGAAGGAAGCAAGGCCCGGTGTCTAGGGTTGAGCGACTTTCATTTTTTTAAGATCGAGTAGGGTTTTGGGAAACCCGATTTTGTCCAGAGTCGAGTCGAGTGCAGTCGGCCGATTATCGCTAAAAGTCGGGGATCGACCGAAACACGAAACCCAATGCAAGTCAATGGGGAAGCATAGTCGGCAGTGAGTGGAGGCCAGGAAAACACCTACAGTGCCCATTTTAATGCCAAAAACATCCATTCTTGTTTCTGAAGCTTGCCAATCTTAATTAACTGTATAATAATAGTTGGACATAGGGAATTGGGGGAAAGTTGTGGGGGGAGTAGGGCTGGCTCAAGTTTTTCGTGGGCCCAGGAAATGCGGACTACGTCACGGCGGTGTTGCAGGGAAAGGTAAGTATTTAAAAGTTGCAAGTGCTGTGATCCTGAGCAAGCAGGGGGGGGCCCACTCGTTCGCATTGCCACTGGCACAGGGCCCCTCAAAGTACGGCGGTGTGTTTGCATGGCGGGGGCGCCTCCCACCAGCAGCGACACTTTTGCGTACTCTGAGGGGCCCTGTGCCAGTGACGTCGCCAACGAGTATGCCCCCCCACCTGATGAAGGAACCTGCACTTTCATCTGCACCTTCCTCTTTGTCCCTGTGTAAGGTGGTATAACATGCGGGAAGGGGAACCTTACTTTCAGCAGGGTCAGATTCTGGCTGTGTAGAGTACAAGGGGAATGTAGTGGTCTAGGTCAATGTACCAGCAGACTCATTTAGCAGTGGCTGGGCAATGGGCAGGATGAGGAGGAAACAGATATAGGGCCAAAGAATAAAGTAGGCTACATGCAGTTCAAAATTGGTAACAGGACTAAACAGGCGGCATTGCTTTGTTCAGTGGAGTAGCAAACCCAAGAGCAGCAGACACTGTTTCAAGGGCCTAACCACACTAGTAGGCCAAATGCAGTTTAATATCTGATAGTATAGGGCGAAAGCCAGAATGTGGAAGCTCAGCTTTGTTCAGTTGAGGACAACACCAGGGAGGGGCAGACACCTTTAGTAGGCCGGAAAAGCCTATTGCATTTTTTAAAATGGTAATTTGGAGCAGAAGGTTGAAGCTCAGCTTTATTTAGTTGAGGGCAACACCAGGGAGGGGCAGAAGCCGTTAGTAGGCCCTAACCACCATTTTTTTTTTTTTAAACCACTTAATGAGAGCCGGAAGGTTGAAGCTCAGCTTTATTTAGTTGAGGACAACACCAGGCAGGGGCACACAGACAGACACCTTTAGTAGGCCGGAAAAGCCTATTGCATTTTTTAAAATGGTAATTTGGAGCAGAAGGTTGAAGCTCAGCTTTATTTAGTTGAGGACAACACCAGGCAGGGGCACACAGACAGACACCTTTAGTAGGCCGGAAAAGCCTATTGCATTTTTTAAAATGGTAATTTGGAGCAGAAGGTTGAAGCTCAGCTTTATTTAGTTGAGGACAACACCAGGCAGGGGCACACAGACAGACACCTTTAGTAGGCCGGAAAAGCCTATTGCATTTTTTAAAATGGTAATTTGGAGCAGAAGGTTGAAGCTCAGCTTTATTTAGTTGAGGACAACACCAGGCAGGGGCACACAGACAGACACCTTTAGTAGGCCGGAAAAGCCTATTGCATTTTTTAAAAAGGTAATTTGGAGCAGAAGGTTGAAGCTCAGCTTTATTTAGTTGAGGACAACACCAGGCAGGGGCACACAGACAGACACCTTTAGTAGGCCGGAAAAGCCTATTGCATTTTTTAAAATGGTAATTTGGAGCAGAAGGTTGAAGCTCAGCTTTATTTAGTTGAGGACAACACCAGGCAGGGGCACACAGACAGACACCTTTAGTAGGCCGGAAAAGCCTATTGCATTTTTTAAAATGGTAATTTGGAGCAGAAGGTTGAAGCTCAGCTTTATTTAGTTTAGGGCAACACCAGGGAGGGGCAGAAGCCGTTAGTAGGCCCTAACCACCCTTTTTTTTTTTAAAACCACTTAATGAGAGCCGGAAGGTTGAAGCTCAGCTTTATTTAGTTGAGGACAACACCAGGCAGGGGCACACAGACAGACACCTTTAGTAGGCCGGAAAAGCCTATTGCATTTTTTAAAATGGTAATTTGGAGCAGAAGGTTGAAGCTCAGCTTTATTTAGTTGAGGACAACACCAGGCAGGGGCACACAGACAGACACCTTTAGTAGGCCGGAAAAGCCTATTGCATTTTTTAAAATGGTAATTTGGAGCAGAAGGTTGAAGCTCAGCTTTATTTAGTTGAGGACAACACCAGGCAGGGGCACACAGACAGACACCTTTAGTAGGCCGGAAAAGCCTATTGCATTTTTTAAAATGGTAATTTGGAGCAGAAGGTTGAAGCTCAGCTTTATTTAGTTGAGGACAACACCAGGCAGGGGCACACAGACAGACACCTTTAGTAGGCCGGAAAAGCCTATTGCATTTTTTAAAATGGTAATTTGGAGCAGAAGGTTGAAGCTCAGCTTTATTTAGTTGAGGGCAACACCAGGGAGGGGCAGAAGCCGTTAGTAGGCCCTAACCACCATTTTTTTTTTTTTAAACCACTTAATGAGAGCCGGAAGGTTGAAGCTCAGCTTTATTTAGTTGAGGACAACACCAGGCAGGGGCACACAGACAGACACCTTTAGTAGGCCGGAAAAGCCTATTGCATTTTTTAAAATGGTAATTTGGAGCAGAAGGTTGAAGCTCAGCTTTATTTAGTTGAGGACAACACCAGGCAGGGGCACACAGACAGACACCTTTAGTAGGCCGGAAAAGCCTATTGCATTTTTTAAAATGGTAATTTGGAGCAGAAGGTTGAAGCTCAGCTTTATTTAGTTGAGGACAACACCAGGCAGGGGCACACAGACAGACACCTTTAGTAGGCCGGAAAAGCCTATTGCATTTTTTAAAATGGTAATTTGGAGCAGAAGGTTGAAGCTCAGCTTTATTTAGTTGAGGGCAACACCAGGCAGGGGCACACAGACAGACACCTTTAGTAGGCCGGAAAAGCCTATTGCATTTTTTAAAATGGTAATTTGGAGCAGAAGGTTGAAGCTCAGCTTTATTTAGTTGAGGGCAACACCAGGGAGGGGCAGAAGCCGTTAGTAGGCCCTAACCACCATTTTTTTTTTTTTAAACCACTTAATGAGAGCCGGAAGGTTGAAGCTCAGCTTTATTTAGTTGAGGGCAACACCAGGGAGGGGCAGAAGCCGTTAGTAGGCCCTAACCAAAGTTGAAGGCCAAATGCAGTTTAATTTCTGATACTATAGGCCGAAAGCCAGAAGGTGGAAGCTCCGATTTAGACAGTGGAGGACAATTTGAATTAGGGACTGCAGACAGACTTAGTAGGCTGTCCCCTGTGGACCATGCATCCACCACATTAACCCATTGCGCCGTAATGGACACGTAATCTTCCGTGGCCATGCCTACAGGTCCATGCGTCTGTTGTCAGGTGCACCTTTGTACTCACAGATTGCCAGAGTGCATGGACAATGCGGTCTTCTACATGCTGGTGGAGGGTTGGGATGGCTTTTCTCGCAAAAGAAGTGTCGACTGGTTAGCTTGTAGCGTGGTACAGCGTAGTCCATCATGGCCTTATTAATAGTAAATAAAATATATAACTAGGCTCTATGAACTTTTAAATAGGTTCCAGGGGTACTCGGGCAGCATTGGTGTGGTCAGTGGAGGAGTATTGCAAGTAGGGGCTGCAGACAGGCTATCAAAGGCCTAAAATAACAAACAGTAGGCAGTCATGGCAGTTTTACATCGGTTACATGGATACACAGGCAGGCACTCCAGGCAGCATTGTGGTCAGTGGAGGAGTATTGCAAGTAGGGGCCGCAGACAGGCTATCAAAGGCCTAAAATAACAAACAATAGGCTCATTGCAGTTTTACAGCGGTTACATGGATAGACGGGCAGGCAGCTTGGTGGTGAGTGGAGGAGTATTTAAAGTAGGGACCGCAGACAGGCTATCAAAGGCCTAACATAACAAACAATAGGCTCATGGCAGTTTTACAGCGGTTACATGGATACACGGGCAGGCAGCTTGGTGGTCAGTGGAGGAGTATTTAAAGTAGGGACCGCAGACAGGCTTCAAAGGCCTAACATAAGAAAATGGGCTGGCTGTAGGCACTTTATAATTGGTTCCAGGGGTACACGGGCAGCAGTGGTCTGGCCAGTGGAGGACTAGTGGAAGGAGGGACCGCAGACAGGCTTCAAAGGCCTAACATAAGAAAATGGGCTGGCTGTAGGCACTTTATAATTGGTTCCAGGGGTACACGGGCAGCAGTGGTCTGGCCAGTGGAGGACTAGTGGAAGGAGGGACCGCAGACAGGCTTCAAAGGCCTAAAATAACAAACAATAGGCTCATGGCAGTTTTACAGCGGTTACATGGATACACGGGCAGGCAGCTTGGTGGTCAGTGGAGGAATATTTAAAGTAGGGACCGCAGACAGGCTTCAAAGGCCTAACATAAGAAAATGGGCTGGCTGTAGGCACTTTATAATTGGTTCCAGGGGTACACGGGCAGCAGTGGTCTGGTCAGTGGAGGACTAGTGGAAGGAGGGACCGCAGACAGGCTTCAAAGGCCTAACATAAAAAAATGGGCTGGCTGTAGGCACTTTATAATTGGTTCCAGGGGTACACGGGCAGCAGTGGTCTGGTCAGTGGAGGACTAGTGGAAGGAGGGACCGCAGACAGGCTTCAAAGGCCTAAAATAACAAACAATAGGCTCATGGCAGTTTTACAGCGGTTACATGGATACACGGGCAGGCAGCTTGGTGGTCAGTGGAGGAGTATTTAAAGTAGGGACCGCAGACAGGCTTCAAAGGCCTAACATAAGAAAATGGGCTGGCTGTAGGCACTTTATAATTGGTTCCAGGGGTACACGGGCAGCAGTGGTCTGGCCAGTGGAGGACTAGTGGAAGGAGGGACCGCAGACAGGCTTCAAAGGCCTAACATAAAAAAATGGGCTGGCTGTAGGCACTTTATAATTGGTTCCAGGGGTACACGGGCAGCAGTGGTCTGGTCAGTGGAGGACTAGTGGAAGGAGGGACCGCAGACAGGCTTCAAAGGCCTAAAATAACAAACAATAGGCTCATGGCAGTTTTACAGCGGTTACATGGATACACGGGCAGGCAGCTTGGTGGTCAGTGGAGGAGTATTTAAAGTAGGGACCGCAGACAGGCTTCAAAGGCCTAACATAAGAAAATGGGCTGGCTGTAGGCACTTTATAATTGGTTCCAGGGGTACACGGGCAGCAGTGGTCTGGCCAGTGGAGGACTAGTGGAAGGAGGGACCGCAGACAGGCTTCAAAGGCCTAACATAAAAAAATGGGCTGGCTGTAGGCACTTTATAATTGGTTCCAGGGGTACACGGGCAGCAGTGGTCTGGTCAGTGGAGGACTAGTGGAAGGAGGGACCGCAGACAGGCTTCAAAGGCCTAAAATAACAAACAATAGGCTCATGGCAGTTTTACAGCGGTTACATGGATACACGGGCAGGCAGCTTGGTGGTCAGTGGAGGAGTATTTAAAGTAGGGACCGCAGACAGGCTTCAAAGGCCTAACATAAGAAAATGGGCTGGCTGTAGGCACTTTATAATTGGTTCCAGGGGTACACGGGCAGCAGTGGTCTGGCCAGTGGAGGACTAGTGGAAGGAGGGACCGCAGACAGGCTTCAAAGGCCTAACATAAAAAAATGGGCTGGCTGTAGGCACTTTATAATTGGTTCCAGGGGTACACGGGCAGCAGTGGTCTGGTCAGTGGAGGACTAGTGGAAGGAGGGACCGCAGACAGGCTTCAAAGGCCTAAAATAACAAACAATAGGCTCATGGCAGTTTTACAGCGGTTACATGGATACACGGGCAGGCAGCTTGGTGGTCAGTGGAGGAGTATTTAAAGTAGGGACCGCAGACAGGCTTCAAAGGCCTAACATAAGAAAATGGGCTGGCTGTAGGCACTTTATAATTGGTTCCAGGGGTACACGGGCAGCAGTGGTCTGGCCAGTGGAGGACTAGTGGAAGGAGGGACCGCAGACAGGCTTCAAAGGCCTAACATAAAAAAATGGGCTGGCTGTAGGCACTTTATAATTGGTTCCAGGGGTACACGGGCAGCAGTGGTCTGGTCAGTGGAGGACTAGTGGAAGGAGGGACCGCAGACAGGCTTCAAAGGCCTAAAATAACAAACAATAGGCTCATGGCAGTTTTACAGCGGTTACATGGATACACGGGCAGGCAGCTTGGTGGTCAGTGGAGGAGTATTTAAAGTAGGGACCGCAGACAGGCTTCAAAGGCCTAACATAAGAAAATGGGCTGGCTGTAGGCACTTTATAATTGGTTCCAGGGGTACACGGGCAGCAGTGGTCTGGCCAGTGGAGGACTAGTGGAAGGAGGGACCGCAGACAGGCTTCAAAGGCCTAACATAAAAAAATGGGCTGGCTGTAGGCACTTTATAATTGGTTCCAGGGGTACACGGGCAGCAGTGGTCTGGTCAGTGGAGGACTAGTGGAAGGAGGGACCGCAGACAGGCTTCAAAGGCCTAAAATAACAAACAATAGGCTCATGGCAGTTTTACAGCGGTTACATGGATACACGGTGTCACGATTCACACCGTGACTGTCAAGATCCCTCAGCCGCTGCCCACAATATGTCACGGATTGGGGTGACTTTAAACCAACAGACGGCTATCACATGTGCAGGGGGCTTATCCCAGGTATCCCTCCACTGCCACAATGTGATGGAAAAACACACACGAGGCTATTGACCTCTTAGTTTACAGCAGGGGCTTATTCTAGGTATCCCACTGCTCTTCAATATACCATGAACTGCAGGGATTTGTGTCTATCCCGCTTACAGTTCCACTTAACACTTGCAGCTCTCTGGCGCCCCCCTTACTCTCAGGTCAGATTAGGTACTGCACCTGGGGTAATTAGTCGCCAGAAACGCTGCCTGCTATGTACTGGCTATTGGGAACACTGCAGCGATGCGATAACTACTCCCACTCAGGCAGGAACAATAATTATCAAGCCGCAGTCGCTACAGGGACCCCCAAAAGCCGGCACACGGTCGCTGCCACCAGCTCCAATTGAAGGGGTCTGGAGCAAACCCCCAAAAACAGTAGCGTAATTCCCTTCAGAGACAAGGTACGGTTTAGGGCAGGAAGAACGAACTAGTATTAAATAATATACCCCATAAATGATTTTTAGGCAGTGTTTATAAAAATATTTTACAAAGATGTTACAAATGAGACAATTGCAAATATGTACAAGGTAATTATGAAAATAAAAGGATTAAAGGAAGAAAAAGATAACTCACATGTTCTCAGATCATTGCATTGCAGGCAACCACACGTCCCAGCTCATTGGGCGTGCTCAGGTCTGTCCAGGAAAAACTCCAAATCTGCCTCCTGAAAGTCTCCCAGCAACTTAAAACCTGCAGGCTGTGACCTCACAGAAAGGGCTGGCTCTTCCAACCCCTCCTACCTCTTCAGTATCACTCACTGGGCATTAAATATATCTGATGCCCGTAACTTCGCCACAGAACATAAAATAATCGCACCATACCCATCACTCATCTCGCAGTACCGTGGGCACTCCGACGAGACCAAACAAGTCCTATTTGTCACGCACACTGACTGAGAAATCCCTACTTCTTCACCAGATGGAGCTACATGCCTGTGATTATAGTGATGCGTAGATCCTCCGAGTGTGATTATGACGATATATTTTGGTGTTCGTAACTTAAACGGTTTGCATAATATCTTTCAAAAACAGAACAAAGGATTTTCATGATTCTAGAAGTTTCTCTAACAGTTCCTGCTAACACAAATTTCTCTTGCAGCTATGCTAGTCGTAAATACCTTTCGTCAATAAAACTCCCCCACAAGGCAAGCTCTTCTACACAGACAGATAGAAACACAGGGAAGGAAAGAGAACCAGAGAGAGGGGGGGGGGGGTTTTAGCCCCCGCATGCTAGCAAGAAAACTAACTTATGATATTTCATACCATATCGTGACACCTCCCCCTTTTGGCGTGCGCTACGGCGGCAGGACCTCTCGGTATGCCTCCATGCGCACCTCCGTGGGTTCACCCTGGCGGGAGAGTCCATCTGCATTACCATGCTCTTTGCCCGCTTTGTGTTTAATGGTGAAGTCAAATTGCTGAAGGGCAAGGCTCCAGCGTAGCAACCTGCCATTGGTTCCACACATGGTGCTTAGCCAGCGCAGAGGGTCGTGGTCGGTCACCACAGTGAAGGTGCGCCCGTACAAGTAGGGCTGCAAGCGCTGCAGGGCCCAGACTATGGCCAGGCACTCCTTCTCAATGGTGGAGTAGGCCACTTCCCTCGGCAAAAGTTTCCGGCTCAGGTACAACACGGGGTGCTCTTGGTCCTCCGAGTCCACCTGGCTGAGCACAGCACCAAGGCCAAACTCGCTGGCGTCGGTCTGTACCAAGAATGGTCGACTGCTGTCGACTGCTTTCAACACAGGGGCATTGCACAGTGCGGTTTTCAACGCCTGGAAGGCCCCCTCACAGCCATCTGTCCAGTTGACGATGTGGGGTAGCTTCTTCCTGGTGAGGTCCGTCAAAGGTTTTGCCAGGCTACTATAGTGCTGCACGAAGCGCCTATAGTACCCTGCAGTGCCCAGGAAGGACATCACCTGTTTCTTGTTCCTGGGAGTGGGCCAGTTCACGATCACGCCCACTTTGTCAGGCTCCGGTTTCAGGGTGCCTCCGCCTACCCGGTGCCCCAGGTAGTGAACCTCCCTCATGCCCATCTGGCACTTTCCCGGCTTGATGGTCAGTCCTGCTCGGTGAATTCGCCCGAGCACCTCCTTGAGATGCTGCAGGTGTTCATCCCAGGAGGGACTGAAGATGGCAATGTCATCTAAGTACGCCACAGCGTACTTCTCCAGTCCCTGAAGCAGGAGATTGACCATCCGCTGGAAAGTGGCAGGGGCATTCTTCATGCCGAAGGGCATGACCGTGGACTCGTACAGTCCAAAGGGTGTGATAAAGGCGGACTTCTCCTGCGCCTCGGGGCTCAGGGGAATCTGCCAGTATCCGCGACTCAGATCCATTATTGTCAGGTATTCTGCGCCAGCTAACTTCTCAAGCAGCTCCTCGATGCGCGGCATTGGGTGCGCGTCAGAGGCTGTAATGGCGTTGAGCCCCCTGTAGTCCACGCAGAACCGGGTGGTCCGGTCCTTCTTTGGCACGAGATCTACAGGTGAGGCCCACGCGCTCTTTGACCGTCGAATCACCCCCAGCTGTAACATCTCATCGATCTCCTGGCGCATAATCTGCTGCACCTGGTCAGAGATTCGATAGGGTGTTCGCCGTAGTGGGGCGTGATTCCCGGTGTCCACCTCGTGGATGGCTAACTCAGTCCTTCCAGGCCGGTTGGAGAACACGACCCGGAAGGGTTCCAGTGTGGTTTGCAACTGCAACCGCTGTGGTTCATCTAGCGAGGCGCTTACCTCCACGTCCTCAATGGACCCACGGGCCTTGGCTTGGGCCAGCATGTCCAGGAGGGTGTCTTCCTCCCCGTCTTCGGGTAAGCTGCAGACCGGTAGGACGAAAGGTTCACGTTCGTGATGAGCCTTCATCATGTTGACGTGAAAGGCCTTTCGCCTACCCCGAGTGTGGTCAAGCGTGACCACATAGGTGACCGGGTTGAGCTGTTGGTGGACGACGTACGGGCCCTCCCAGGCTGCCTGAAGCTTATCCGTTGGTACAGGAACCAGCACCCACACCTTTTGACCCACGTGGTAGGTCCGCTCCCGGGCGTTCTGGTCGTACCAGTGCTTCTGATTAGCCTGAGCCTGCGTCATGTTGTCATGCACCAACTGCGTCAAGGTCTGCATCTTGTCACGGAAGCGCATGACATACTCCACTATGGACACTTCAGAAGGGTTCGGCTCCTCTTCCCAGGATTCTCTTATCAACCCAAGGGGTCCCCGGACTCGCCTGCCGTACAGGAGCTCGAAGGGGGAGAACCCCGTCGAGGCCTGCGGAACCTCTCGGTAAGCAAATAGCAGGTGTGGGAGGTACCGCTCCCAGTCGCGCCCTTGTGTCTCAACCAGCATGCGTAGCATCTGTTTGAGGGTACCATTGAAGCGTTCACACAAGCCATTGGTCTGTGGGTGATATGCACTCGATACCAGGTGCTTCACCTGCATTTTCTTACAGAGAGCCTCCATTAGGTGAGACATAAATTGGGTCCCTCGATCAGTAAGCATTTCCCTGGGAAATCCTACACGTGAAAAGATGGCCAACAGGGCATCCGCCACCTTATCTGCCCTAATTGACGACAGAGCTACTGCCTCTGGGTACCGGGTAGCGTAGTCTACCACAGTAAGAATATATTGCTTTCCAGAGCTGCTGGTGACGGCCAGCGGGCCCACAATGTCCACCGCAATCCTCTGGAAAGGCTCCTCTATCACTGGCAAAGGGATCAGGGGAGCCTTAAGAGCAGGCCCCGCCTTCCCCACTCTTTGACAGGTGACACAGGAGCGGCAGTAGTTTGACACATCTGTCCCCATCTTAGGCCAATAGAAGTGTTGAGACAGCCGGGCCTTAGTTTTGCTGATCCCCAAGTGTCCAGCTAGTGGGATCTCATGGGCAATCCGCAACAACTCACCCCGGAATTGCTGCGGGACGACCAGCTGTCTTTCCCTCAACCACTCCTTTTGTGATTCTCCGGGTACTGTCTCCCGGTACAACCTTCCTCCTTCCCAGAACACCTTCTCCTTATCAGTCTCGGAGAATGACGTCCCGGCGAGTTGTCTCAAACTCTCTAGGCTCGCATCTGTGTGCAGAGCGGCCTGAAACTCCTGGCTAGGGGAAGCCAGAAGCGACGTCAGGGTCCCTTGCCCACGGGAGCCCTCTGGGACCTGCACTGGGTCCACCTCTGGTTCAGTCACACTGATGACTGAGGAGGGTCCGGAAGGCAGACAGGTATCTGCGTTCCGGGCACTCTGACTGCGGGTGACAGCAGCTACGTAGGCTGTCTCCCCGGGGGTTTCTACAGACCCATCAGCTGACGCTGCTATGGGCTCTACCTCCCCATCCTCCCCCATTACCTCAGGAGCATTGCTACTTAGGGGCCAGTTACCTTCCTCGGTGGCACTGGTCAATTTCATGGCGTCACCTGTCTCACAGTTCCCATGTATCTCCCCATCTCTTGTAGCACCGACACTTGCCCCTGCTAGGGGTTCCTCAGCCGTCTCACTCCGCAGAGCAACGTGGCTGAGCACTCCTGTACCTATGGACACATCAACTTTTACAGAAACATCATTATCAGATACAGTTGGCACAGGTACAACATTTTCACCATCAATCCTAGGGAAAAATTGGTTAGCAGATGCATCACTACAAGATAAAGCATGGTCAGGTAACACATGCGATTTCCCATCATCATCATCATCATCATCATCATCATCATCAGGGTTAACGTTACCCTTATTAGCAGATTGGGGAGGGGTGTCAGGGACGTAGTATGCAAACAACCTCCCCAAATCAGTCCCCAACAAAACATCAGTGGGCAAATTATCAGACAGCCCCACTTCTTTCACCCCGCTCCCGGCACCCCAATCAATAAAAACCCGGGCCATCGGTAAGGGACAGCTGATGCCCCCAATCCCAGTGACAGTTAGGGTTTTCCCCGGAATGATTTCTTCAGGGGCCGCCAGTTCGGGTCGGATGAGGGTTCGTTCAGCCCCGGTGTCCTTGAGGCCGGTAGCAACACGACCTCCCACAGTGACGGGCTGTACGTTGTCACACACCCTCCCAACCACACCACCCACCAAAAGAACGGCTGCATTAGGCCCTGGGGCCTGGGATGAGGGGTTCTTCTGCTTGGCTTGACATTGGTGACTGAGGTGTCCAGTCTGCCTGCAGTGGTAACACTGGCGAAGTTCGGTGGTAGGCCTGGTGCTGTTGGCCACGGGGACAGGACCTCTGGTGTGTTGGCTGGCAGGGGTACCGGCGTTGGCTGCAGGCTTACCCCCTCTCCAGCTGGTGGTGACTGGCTTCCGCACTTCCGATCTACGGTTGGCCTCATAGGCATCGGCAATCTGCGCTGCTTTCGTCACATCGTTGGGTTCTCTGTCCATCACGAACTGTCGCACTTCAGTTGGGCAAAGACGGAAGAACTGGTCTTTGATCATCAGGTCTCGCAGCTGTGCAAAGGTGGTCACTGACAGTCCTTGGGTCCACTGGTCAAAGTGGGTCCCCAGTCTATGCACCACATCACTGTAACTGTCGTGTGGGCCACGTAGGAGGGTCCGAAACTTTTTACGGTACACCTCGGGTGTAAGCTGGTACTTGGCTATCAGAGCCTGCTTGATGGCCTCATAGTCACCATCTTGTTCTTGAGGGAGGACAGCAAACGCCTCCAGAGCTTTTCCTCTCAGCCCTGGTGTCAGGTACCGTGCCCATTCTTGTGTAGGCAGCTGGTACTGTCTGCAGGCCTTCTCAAAGGCCCGCAGAAACGTGTCCAAGTCCCCATCCTTTTCCATAACAGGAAAGTGGTCGGGCCGGGGCTTTGGTGTCTGAGCGCTGCTGGATTCACGGCTCTGGGACGACCCCTGCATTTGCAGTTGGGCCATCTGCAGCTGGTACTCCCGCTGCGCTTGGGCCTCTCGCTCGGCTCGCTGGGCCTGGGCCTCTCGCTCGGCTCTCTCAGCCTCTCGCTCGGCTCTCTCTTGGTATTGCTGGATCAGCTGCAGACGTCGGTCCAGGTCATCTGCGGGGCATTGTTGCAGAGCCAGCTGCAGGAGGAGGTCTGCACCCCCCTGGTTGCCAGTAGGGCCCGTATTCAGTGGTTGGACCTCTGCTGCAGCACCATGTTCGCTTGTGCCGGCTTCTGTGGCCTCTGGGCTCTGTGGCCTGGCTTGGTCTGCTTCACATTGCACCAGTTCAGCGACCATTTGAGCCTTGGTTTTGTTTGTACAGTCAATCTGCTGTGACATGCACAACGCCATAAGAGTGTCCTTGGACTGCTTCTTATAAAAGGTTTCTCCCAGCACAACCATGGTTGCCAAATAAAAGATAGGATAGAAAAACGAAGAAAAAGGGAGGGGATAATTACCAGTACACAATTGTCTCACAACTAATAAACACTGAGTTCGTTCTCCAAACTTATTTGCGCAGAGTTCTCGCAAGAAGTTTCTGCAAGTTTTTAGTGAGAGGAATGATTGCTCAAACCAAATCACTAATGCTCTAATATCCCACCGCCTTGCCACCAATATGTCACGATTCACACCGTGACTGTCAAGATCCCTCAGCCGCTGCCCACAATATGTCACGGATTGGGATGACTTTAAACCAACAGACGGCTATCACATGTGCAGGGGGCTTATCCCAGGTATCCCTCCACTGCCACAATGTGATGGAAAAACACACACGAGGCTATTGACCTCTTAGTTTACAGCAGGGGCTTATTCTAGGTATCCCACTGCTCTTCAATATACCATGAACTGCAGGGATTTGTGTCTATCCCGCTTACAGTTCCACTTAACACTTGCAGCTCTCTGGCGCCCCCCTTACTCTCAGGTCAGATTAGGTACTGCACCTGGGGTAATTAGTCGCCAGAAATGCTGCCTGCTATGTACTGGCTATTGGGAACACTGCAGCGATGCGATAACTACTCCCACTCAGGCAGGAACAATAATTATCAAGCCGCAGTCGCTACAGGGACCCCCAAAAGCCGGCACACGGTCGCTGCCACCAGCTCCAATTGAAGGGGTCTGGAGCAAACCCCCAAAAACAGTAGCGTAATTCCCTTCAGAGACAGGGTACGGTTTAGGGCAGGAAGAACGAACTAGTATTAAATAATATACCCCATAAATGATTTTTAGGCAGTGTTTATAAAAATATTTTACAAAGATGTTACAAATGAGACAATTGCAAATATGTACAAGGTAATTATGAAAATAAAAGGATTAAAGGAAGAAAAAGATAACTCACATGTTCTCAGATCATTGCATTGCAGGCAACCACACGTCCCAGCTCATTGGGCGTGCTCAGGTCTGTCCAGGAAAAACTCCAAATCTGCCTCCTGAAAGTCTCCCAGCAACTTAAAACCTGCAGGCTGTGACCTAACAGAAAGGGCTGGCTCTTCCAACCCCTCCTACCTCTTCAGTATCACTCACTGGGCATTAAATATATCTGATGCCCGTAACTTCGCCACAGAACATAAAATAATCGCACCATACCCATCACTCATCTCGCAGTACCGTGGGCACTCCGACGAGACCAAACAAGTCCTATTTGTCACGCACACTGACTGAGAAATCCCTACTTCTTCACCAGATGGAGCTACATGCCTGTGATTATAGTGATGCGTAGATCCTCCGAGTGTGATTATGACGATATATTTTGGTGTTCGTAACTTAAACGGTTTGCATAATATCTTTCAAAAACAGAACAAAGGATTTTCATGATTCTAGAAGTTTCTCTAACAGTTCCTGCTAACACAAATTTCTCTTGCAGCTATGCTAGTCGTAAATACCTTTCGTCAATAAAACTCCCCCACAAGGCAAGCTCTTCTACACAGACAGATAGAAACACAGGGAAGGAAAGAGAACCAGAGAGAGGGGGGGGGGGGGTTTTAGCCCCCGCATGCTAGCAAGAAAACTAACTTATGATATTTCATACCATATCGTGACACACGGGCAGGCAGCTTGGTGGTCAGTGGAGGAGTATTTAAAGTAGGGACCGCAGACAGGCTTCAAAGGCCTAACATAAGAAAATGGGCTGGCTGTAGGCACTTTATAATTGGTTCCAGGGGTACACGGGCAGCAGTGGTCTGGCCAGTGGAGGACTAGTGGAAGGAGGGACCGCAGACAGGCTTCAAAGGCCTAACATAAAAAAATGGGCTGGCTGTAGGCACTTTATAATTGGTTCCAGGGGTACACGGGCAGCAGTGGTCTGGTCAGTGGAGGACTAGTGGAAGGAGGGACCGCAGACAGGCTTCAAAGGCCTAAAATAACAAACAATAGGCTCATGGCAGTTTTACAGCGGTTACATGGATACACGGGCAGCTTGGTGGTGAGTGGAGGAGTAGTGCAAGGAGTGTCTGTCCCAGTACTCCCAAAATATAAATAGATGTTAATGTCTCGCAAAACAACCAAAACAAAAAAAAAGGTGGCATACTTAGGTACAGGGGTGGGCTCATCTGCTGAGTTCCTGACATAGTAATTTGGCAGTAACTATTTAATGGTGCCAATATAGGACACAGACACAGACTACTTTAAGTTGCATCGTAGATGTCTACAAATTTGTATTGTCAGTGCCAGACATTGAATGATGTCAGCGAATAGACTAAAGATTGGTGGAGCTGTGCGACATAATTTTGCATGTGGTAGAGCACATTTTGAGCTGGGGTAGGGGGGAACTCTCTAGAGGCCGGCGGGACCGCCCCAGGGCCCCTCATGTTACAACGGTGTGTCTGACGTTGGGTGTGCACCACCACCGCCAGAGACACTACATTGTACTATGAGGGACCCAGTAGCAATGCCGTCAACCAAAAGCGAGCACACCCACCTCTTCAGACAAACAGCAGTCTCACGGGTGCTTGCGCCAAGTCGCGATACCACGGCCCCGTGTGGGGAGTTTGGCCATTTAGGGAGGTGTAAACATGTCGTATGCTGTACAATCAGCTGCAGCAAATTAGACATTAGAAAAGTAATTCACAGGCAAGAGCCTTTCATAGGAAAGCTAGGTGTCGGCCGGGCAAGGTGGGGCAAAAGATTTCGAAATCCAGTTGTGGTTCATTTTAATGAATGTTAGATCGTCAACATTTTGGGTAGCCAGACGAGTCCTTTTTTCGGTTAATATTGAACCTGCAGCACTGAATACTCTTTCTGATAGGACACTTGCTGCCGGGCAAGCAAGCTCCTGCAATGCATATTCTGCCAATTCTGGCCAGGTGTCTAATTTGGAGGCCCAGTAATCAAATGGGAATGACGGTTGAGGGAGAACATCGATAAGGGATGAAAAATAGTTAGTAACCATACTGGACAAATGTTGTCTCCTGTCACTTTCAATTGATGCAGCAGTACCTGTCCTGTCTGCGGTCATAGCAAAATCACTCCACAACCTGGTCAGAAAACCCCTCTGTCCAACGCCACTTCTGATGTGTGCACCCCTAACACTCCTAGTCTGCTGCCCCCTGGAGCTCGTGTGAGAACGATCACGTGCGCTGTGTGCTGGGAATGCCTGAAGCAAACGGTCAACAAGAGTTGATTGTTTGGTTGCTAATATTAGTTCCAAGTTCTCATGTGGCATAATATTTTGCAATTTGCCTTTATAGCGTGGATCAAGGAGGCAGGCCAACCAGTAATCGTCATCGTTCATCATTTTCGTAATGCGTGTGTCCCTTTTTAGGATACGTAAGGCATAATCCGCCATGTGGGCCAAAGTTCCAGTTGTCAAATCTCCGGTTGTGATTGGTTGAGGGGCAGTTGCAGGCAAATCTACGTCACTTGTGTCCCTCAAAAAACCAGAATCCGGCCGTGACACGCAACCAATTTCCTGTGCCCCCGGGAAAGGTTCGGCATTAAAAATATACTCATCCCCATCATCCTCCTCGTCCTCCACCTCCTCTTCGCCCGCTACCTCGTCCTGTACACTGCCCTGACCAGACAATGGCTGACTGTCATCAAGGCTTTCCTCTTCCTCTGGTGCAGACGCCTGCTCCTTTATGTGCGTCAAACTTTGCATCAGCAGACGCATTAGGGGGATGCTCATGCTTATTACGGCGTTGTCTGCACTAACCAGCCGTGTGCATTCCTCAAAACACTGAAGGACTTGACACATGTCTTGTATCTTAGACCACTGCACACCTGACAACTCCATGTCTGCCATCCTACTGCCTGCCCGTGTATCCTCCCACAAATAAATAACAGCACGCCTCTGTTCGCACAGTCTCTGAAGCATGTGCAGTGTTGAGTTCCACCTTGTTGCAACGTCTATGATTAGGCGATGCTGGGGAAGGTTCAAAGACCGCTGATAGGTCTGCATACGGCTGGCGTGTACAGGCGAACGTCGGATATGTGAGCAAAGTGCACGCACTTTGAGGAGCAGGTCGGAGAACCCAGGATAAGTTTTCAATAAGCACTGCACCACCAGGTTTAAGGTGTGAGCCAGGCAAGGAATGTGTTTCAGTTGGGAAAGGGAGATGGCAGCCATGAAATTCCTTCCGTTATCACTCACTACCTTGCCTGCCTCAAGATCTACTGTGCCCAGCCACGACTGTGTTTCTTGTTGCAAGAACTCGGACAGAACTTCCGCGGTGTGTCTGTTGTCGCCCAAGCACTTCATAGCCAATACAGCCTGCTGACGCTTGGCAGTAGCTGGCCCATAATGGGACAACTGGTGTGCAACAGTGTCATCTGCCGATGGAGTGGTTGGCAGACTGCGTTCTGTGGAAGAGCTGTAGCTTCTGCAGGAGGACGAGGAGGAGGAGGAGGAGGGGGTGCGAACGCCTACAGCCAACTGTTTCCTAGACCGTGGGCTAGGCACAACTGTCCCTAAATTGATGTCGCCTGTGGACCCTGCATCCACCACATTCACCCAGTGTGCCGTGATGGACACATAACGTCCCTGGCCATGCCTACTGGTCCATGCATCTGTAGTCAGGTGCACCTTTGCACTCACAGATTGCCTGAGTGCATGGACGATGCGCTGTTTAACATGCTGGTGCAGGGCTGGGATGGCTTTTCTGGAAAAAAAGTGTCGACTGGGTAGCTCGTATCGTGGTTCAGCGTACTCCATCAGGGCTTTGAAAGCTTCGCTTTCAACTAACCGGTAGGGCATCATCTCTAACGAGATTAGTCTAGCTATGTGGGCGTTAAAACCCTGTGTACGCGGATGCGAGGATAAGTACTTCCTTTTTCTAACCAGAGTCTCATGTAGGGTGAGCTGGACTGGAGAGCTGGAGATCGTGGAACTTTCGGGTGTGCCGGTGTACATGGCAGACTGAGAGACGGTTGGAGACGGTATTGTTTCCGCCGGTGCCCTAGATGCAATATTTCCTCCTACAAAACTGGTGATTCCCTGACCCTGACTGCTTTTGGCTGGCAAAGAAACCTGCACAGATACTGCCGGTGGTGCGGAAAATGGTGGCCTTACAGTGACGGAAGGGATGTTGCGTTGCTGACTAGCTTCATTGGCCGAGGGTGCTACAACCTTGAGGGACGTTTGGTAGTTAGTCCAGGCTTGAAAATGCATGGTGGTTAAGTGTCTATGCATGCAACTAGTATTTAGACTTTTCAGATTCTGACCTCTGCTTAAGCTAGTTGAACATTTTTGACAGATGACTTTGCGCTGATCAGTTGGATGTTGTTTAAAAAAATGCCAGACTGCACTCTTCCTAGACTCGGATCCCTGTTCAGGGATTGCAGACTGAGCTTTAACCGGATGGCAACGCTGTGCTCCAACAGGTTTTGGCTTTGACACGCGTTTTGGGCCAGATACGGGCCCGGCAGATGGAACCTGTTGCGATGTTGATGCCTGCTGCGGCCCCTCCTCCACCTCCGCTTCTGAACTACTGCCGCCTGCACCCTGTTCCCCCAAAGGCTGCCAATCGGGGTCAATAACTGGGTCATCTATTACCTCCTCTTCGAGCTCGTGTGCAACTTCGTCTGTGTCACTGTGTCGGTCGGTGGTATAGCGTTCGTGGCGGGGCAACATAGTCTCATCAGGGTCTGATTGTGGATCTGTACCCTGAGAGGGCAATGTGGTGGTCTGAGTCAAAGGAGCAGCATAGTACTCTGGCTGTGGCTGTGCATCAGTGCACTCCATGTCAGAATATACTTGTAATGGGCATGGCCTGTTAAATGTTTCACTTTCTAAGCCAGGGACGGTATGTGTAAAGAGCTCCATGGAGTGACCCGTTGTGTCGCCTGCTGCATCCTTCTCTCTTGTTGTAGTTTTTGCTGAGGAGGACAAGGAAGCGACTTGTCCCTGACCGTGAACATCCACAAGCGACGCGCTGCTTTTACATTTACCAGTTTCGGAAGAGGAGGCAAAAGAGCTAGAGGCTGAGTCTGCAATGTAAGCCAAAACTTGCTGTTGCTGCTCCGCCTTTAAAAGCGGTTTTCCTACTCCCAGAAAAGAGAGCGTTCGAGGCCTTGTGTAGCCTGACGACGAAACTGGCTCCACAGCTCCAGACTTAGGTGGAATATTTTTATCCCCACGACCACCTGATGCTCCACTACCACTACCATCATTACCAGCTGACAATGAACGCCCACGACGACCTCTTGCACCAGACTTCCTCATTGTTTTAAAATCTTAACCAAAGTAACTTTATTTGTTGCTGTCAAACAACTTACACGGTGAGCTATAACTTCAGTATGATTTCAATATCCCTTAACAGGTTGGTGAGACCACAAGGAAAATCAGGCACAATGTTACACACTCTGTTTTCTGTGGCACAAAATCACAGAGATGACACACACGCAGGACTGTCACTCAAGCACTAATGTCAATATTAATCTCCCACCTAATTTATTTTTTTTTTTTTTCAGGGAGACTTTAGAAACCAAATAATAAGAAAAAAAATAAATAAATAAATAGGCTTTCTATAGCCCACTGAATGAGAGATAGCACACACAGCAGTGGCACACAAGCCCTGACTGAGGCCAATATTTTTCTCCCACTGATTGATGTAGTGTTTTTGTGTTGAGGTAGATTTTAGAACACAAATCAAGGAAAAAAAAAAAAATGCTTTCTTATGGCCCACTGAATGAGAGAGAGGTGGCACACCCAGGAGTCAAGACTGGCACACAAGCTGAAAGGGCAATATTACTCTCCCACTGTTTTTTTATGTATTTTTTTTTTTTTCAGGGAGACTTTAGAAACCCAATAATATTTAAAAAAAAAAATAAATAGGCTTTCTATGGCCCACTGAATGAGAGGGAGAGAGGTGGCACACCCAGGAGTCAAGACTGGCACACAAGCTGAAAGGGCAATATTACTCTCCCACTGTTTTTTTATGTATTTTTTGTTTTTTAAGGGAGACTTTAGAAACCCAATAATATTTAAAAAAATAAATAAATAGGCTTTCTATGGCCCACTGAATGAGAGGGAGAGAGGTGGCACACCCAGGAGTCAAGACTGGCACACAAGCTGAAAGGGCAATATTACTCTCCCACTGTTTTTTTATGTTTTTTTTTTTTCTCAGGGAGACTTTAGAAACCAAATAATATAAAAAAAAAAAAAAAAAAAAAAAGGCTTTCTATGGCCCACAATTAGAGGGAGAGAGGTGGCACACCCAGGAGTCAAGACTGGCGCACAAGCTGAAAGGGCAATATTACTCTCCCACTGTTTTTTTAAGTTTTTTTTTTATTTCAGGGAGACTTTAGAAACCAAATAATATTAAAAAAAACAAAAAAAAAAATAGCCTTTCTATGGCCCACTGAATGAGAGACAGAGGTGGCACACCCAGGAGTCAAGACTGGCACACAAGCTGAAAGGGCAATATTACTCTCCCACTGTTTTTTTATGTTTTTTTTTTTTTTTCAGGGAGACTTTAGAAACCAAATAATATTAAAAAACCCCCCCAAAAAAATAGCCTTTCTATGGCCCACTGAATGAGAGAGAGAGGTGGCACACCCAGGAGTCAAGACTGGCACACAAGCTGAAAGGGCAATATTACTCTCCCACTGTTTTTTTATGTTTTTTTTTTTTTTTTTCAGGGAGACTTTAGAAACCAAATAATAAGAAAAAAAATAAATAAATAAATAGGCTTTCTATAGCCCACTGAATGAGAGATAGCACACACAGCAGTGGCACACAAGCCCTGACTGAGGCCAATATTTTTCTCCCACTGATTGATGTAGTGTTTTTGTGTTGAGGTAGATTTTAGAACACAAATCAAGGAAAAAAAAAAAATGCTTTCTATGGCCCACTGAATGAGAGAGAGGTGGCACACCCAGGAGTCAAGACTGGCACACAAGCTGAAAGGGTAATATTACTCTCCCACTGTTTTTTTATGTATTTTTTGTTTTTTAAGGGAGACTTTAGAAACCCAATAATATTTAAAAAAAAAAATTAATAGGCTTTCTATGGCCCACTGAATGAGAGGGAGAGAGGTGGCACACACAGGAGTCAAGACTGGCACACAAGCTGAAAGGGCAATATTACTCTCCCACTGTTTTTTTATGTATTTTTTGTTTTTTAAGGGAGACTTTAGAAACCCAATAATATTTAAAAAAAAAAATAAATAGGCTTTCTATGGCCCACTGAATGAGAGGGAGAGAGGTGGCACACCCAGGAGTCAAGACTGGCACACAAGCTGAAAGGGCAATATTACTCTCCCACTGTTTTTTTATGTATTTTTTGTTTTTTAAGGGAGACTTTAGAAACCCAATAATATTTAAAAAAAAAAATAAATAGGCTTTCTATGGCCCACTGAATGAGAGGGAGAGAGGTGGCACACCCAGGAGTCAAGACTGGCACACAAGCTGAAAGGGCAATATTACTCTCCCACTGTTTTTTTATGTTTTTTTTTTTTTTTTTCAGGGAGACTTTAGAAACCAAATAATAAGAAAAAAAATAAATAAATAAATAGGCTTTCTATAGCCCACTGAATGAGAGATAGCACACACAGCAGTGGCACACAAGCCCTGACTGAGGCCAATATTTTTCTCCCACTGATTGATGTAGTGTTTTTGTGTTGAGGTAGATTTTAGAACACAAATCAAGGAAAAAAAAAAAATGCTTTCTATGGCCCACTGAATGAGAGAGAGGTGGCACACCCAGGAGTCAAGACTGGCACACAAGCTGAAAGGGCAATATTACTCTCCCACTGTTTTTTTATGTATTTTTTGTTTTTTAAGGGAGACTTTAGAAACCCAATAATATTTAAAAAAAAAAATAAATAGGCTTTCTATGGCCCACTGAATGAGAGGGAGAGAGGTGGCACACCCAGGAGTCAAGACTGGCACACAAGCTGAAAGGGCAATATTACTCTCCCACTGTTTTTTTATGTATTTTTTGTTTTTTAAGGGAGACTTTAGAAACCCAATAATATTTAAAAAAAAAAATAAATAGGCTTTCTATGGCCCACTGAATGAGAGGGAGAGAGGTGGCACACCCAGGAGTCAAGACTGGCACACAAGCTGAAAGGGCAATATTACTCTCCCACTGTTTTTTTATGTTTTTTTTTTTTTTTTTTCAGGGAGACTTTAGAAACCAAATAATATTAAAAAAACCAAAAAAAAAAATAGCCTTTCTATGGCCCACTGAATGAGAGAGAGAGGTGGCACACCCAGGAGTCAAGACTGGCACACAAGCTGAAAGGGCAATATTACTCTCCCACTGTTTTTTTATGTTTTTTTTTTTTTTTTCAGGGAGACTTTAGAAACCAAATAATAAGAAAAAAAATAAATAAATAAATAGGCTTTCTATAGCCCACTGAATGAGAGATAGCACACACAGCAGTGGCACACAAGCCCTGACTGAGGCCAATATTTTTCTCCCACTGATTGATGTAGTGTTTTTGTGTTGAGGTAGATTTTAGAACACAAATCAAGGGAAAAAAAAAAATGCTTTCTATGGCCCACTGAATGAGAGAGAGGTGGCACACCCAGGAGTCAAGACTGGCACACAAGCTGAAAGGGCAATATTACTCTCCCACTGTTTTTTTATGTATTTTTTGTTTTTTAAGGGAGACTTTAGAAACCCAATAATATTTTACAAAAAAAATTAATAGGCTTTCTATGGCCCACTGAATGAGAGGGAGAGAGGTGGCACACCCAGGAGTCAAGCCTGGCACACAAGCTGAAAGGGCAATATTACTCTCCCACTGTTTTTTTATGTATTTTTTGTTTTTTAAGGGAGACTTTAGAAACCCAATAATATTTAAAAAAAAAAATAAATAGGCTTTCTATGGCCCACTGAATGAGAGGGAGAGAGGTGGCACACCCAGGAGTCAAGACTGGCACACAAGCTGAAAGGGCAATATTACTCTCCCACTGTTTTTTTATGTATTTTTTGTTTTTTAAGGGAGACTTTAGAAACCCAATAATATTTAAAAAAATAAATAAATAGGCTTTCTATGGCCCACTGAATGAGAGGGAGAGAGGTGGCACACCCAGGAGTCAAGACTGGCACACAAGCTGAAAGGGCAATATTACTCTCCCACTGTTTTTTTATGTATTTTTTGTTTTTTAAGGGAGAATTTAGAAACCCAATAATATTTTTTAAAAAAAATAAATAGGCTTTCTATGGCCCACTGAATGAGAGGGAGAGAGGTGGCACACCCAGGAGTCAAGACTGGCACACAAGCTGAAAGGGCAATATTACTCTCCCACTGTTTTTTATGTTTTTTTTTTTTTTTTCAGGGAGACTTTAGAAACCAAATAATAAGAAAAAAAATAAATAAATAAATAGGCTTTCTATAGCCCACTGAATGAGAGATAGCACACACAGCAGTGGCACACAAGCCCTGACTGAGGCCAATATTTTTCTCCCACTGATTGATGTAGTGTTTTTGTGTTGAGGTAGATTTTAGAACACAAATCAAGGAAAAAAAAAAAAATGCTTTCTATGGCCCACTGAATGAGAGAGAGGTGGCACACCCAGGAGTCAAGACTGGCACACAAGCTGAAAGGGCAATATTACTCTCCCACTGTTTTTTTATGTATTTTTTGTTTTTTAAGGGAGACTTTAGAAACCCAATAATATTTTACAAAAAAAATTAATAGGCTTTCTATGGCCCACTGAATGAGAGGGAGAGAGGTGGCACACCCAGGAGTCAAGACTGGCACACAAGCTGAAAGGGCAATATTACTCTCCCACTGTTTTTTTAGGTATTTTTTTTTTTTCAGGGAGACTTTAGAAACCAAATAATATTAAAAAAAAAAAAAAAAAAAATAGGCTTGCTATAGCCCACTGAATGAGAGATAGCACACACAGCAGTGGCACACAAGCCCTGACTGAGGCCAATATTTTTCTCCCACTGATTGATGTAGTGTTTTTGTGTTGAGGTAGAATTTAGAACACAAATCACGGAAAAAATAAATAGGCTTTCTATGGCCCACTCAGTGAGAGATGGCACACACAGGGATGGCACTGTAGCAGAAATGCCAATCTTAATCTCCCACAAAAAAAAACAAAAAAAAAACAGGGACTGTCCTACAATTACTATCTCCCTGCAGTAATGTAAGCCACCTGGCAGGCAGCAATAGGAGTGGACTGATGCACAAATTAAATAAAAAGTGTGGACAAACAAAAAAGATAGCTGTGCAGAAAGGAAGGAACAAGAGGATATGTGCTTTGAAAAAAGCAGTTGGTTTCCACAGTGGCGTACACACAGCAATACAGCTATCACGGAGCCTTCTAGGGCAGCCCAATGAGCTACAGCGCTGAGGAAAAAAAAAAAAAAATAGCTTCCACTGTTCCTGCACACCGAAGGTGGTGTTGGACAGTGGAAATCGCTGCAGCACAAGCGGTTTGGTGGTTAGTGGACCCTGCCTAACGCTATCCCTGCTTCTGACGAAGCGGCAGCAACCTGTCCCTAAGCTCAGATCAGCAGCAGTAAGATGGCGGTCGGCGGGAAACGCCCCTTTATAGCCCCTGTGACGCCGCAGACAGCAAGCCAATCACTGCAATGCCCTTCTCTAAGATGGTGGGGACCAGGATCTATGTCATCACGCTGCCCACACTCTGCGTTCACCTTCATTGGCTGAGAAATGGCGCTTTTCGCGTCATTGAAACGCGACTTTGGCGCGAAAGTCGCGTACCGCATGGCCGACAAGCACAGGGGTCGGATCGGGTTTCATGAGACGCCGACTTAGCCAAAAGTCGGCGACTTTTGAAAATGATCGACCCGTTTCGCTCAACCCTACCGGTGTCTGAGCTGGGAAAGTTAGAGACAATAGTTTACTTTTATCTCCTTATGCCTGCTTTATGTATTGCACATACATTTTTTTCAAACAGATAGATTATTAGAGCCCTGCTAAATGCATTGCTCTTTGATTTTCTCTATATTAAAATAAAACCTGTTAGCTTTTTGAAAATGAACCATCCATAATAACCCTTTACAGAAAATATTGATTGCCCATTTTGAATACTTCCCAGGAGCCGCCTCCGGCACTTCATGTTCACTGTGGTATGTGGATGACAGCTTGATCCTAATGTATTCCGAGGTCGAGTTCTGCTTGATTGTAGCGGCCGCTCGCTGTTAATGTTCTTTACTTTTCTTGTTTTCCTTTAATGCTTAATCCTTCTATTCTGTTTGTTTTAAATTGACCTCTTGTTGAGACGTTTCCTATAAACAAGACTCAATTTACCAATCTACCATAGATTACTTTGTGAGGAGGCAAAGTAAACTGTATATTTTTCCAGTGAGAGTGACAGGTGGGGAAGACAATGAAGCAAACGCTTAGAAACTTTGATTTCTCTACATGGAAGTGCAAAGTTGCATGATTACTAAAATCCTCGATGATGGTTGTTGCTAAAGGGTTTGTTGTTATGAATTATAGATTTTTCGATGATGAGTATCAACATCATGTCTCTAAATCACTATTATATCATATTAGGCATTATTACTGTATGCACAGCATTGTATTGTCTCCTGGGAGCCTAGAATATGGGTTGTGTGCTAGTAATCCACCAGGTTAAATGTGGTCAAAACTGAAAAAAAAATCAGAAATGTAAGAAAGAAAAGTGTTAATCGGGGTCCAGCTAAACATGGATATCTTACAGAACATGAATCATTAGCAATGCATTTCTACTTACAGTATATGTTTGATCCAGTGTTATATGTCATCAAAGGCACGATGGTCATTCTTCCAAGCTATTCTACAAAAATCTGTATTTAATTTCTTCATGACTGGGAGATTTTCCATTTCTGCATGTTCATTTTTTCATCCCCCCATTATACTTTTGTGTTTATATTTTTATGTTTAAGTTTGATATGTATTGAATTTCCTAGCCAAATTTGAGAAAATTTGCCACATTGTATTCCAATTTATATATTGTCCTTCCCAGCTTTACAATAGCTCCACATAACACATTTACCCCACAAAAATAAAAGATACGGTAGGTAAAAAAAAAATCAGATACAGCAAAAAAAATCCAAGCCATGTTCCTTTTCCACAAAATAGACATAAAAAAATCCATATTTGATATCTACATTATGTCCTTAAAAGTCTAATCTTTCAAAATATTATATTATTGAACCAGTATATTAAATTATGGAAAAAAAATGAATTGCCATTTATCAGTTGCCGCACCTTCCCCAAGAAAACACAATCATTACCACTACATCCTCCTTACAGCTTGGCCATCAGACAACAAGCCGTTATATGGGTATCACCAGTTTAAAGATAAAAAAAAGTCATGGCTCTCTGAAAATGAAGACGTGAAGCAAATTTTTTTTTTTTTACAAAGTTCAGAATTTTTTTAAGCCTATAAACAATAATAAACCAAAAACCTTTATAAACTTGGTATCTCTGTCATTGTACTGACCTGGTGAATAGCAGGTGATTTTTACTGGACAATCTATGCTATGAAAATGAAGCCTCCCCCCAAAAAAAAAAAATGAAATAAAGGATTTTTTTTCCATCTTTTCACCAGACTTGAAATGTTTAGAGTACATTTAAATGTACAATGAATATCAATCAAAATTACAATTCTTCCCTCCTTATGTTGTGTGTAAAGAGAAGTAGAAAAGTTATTGCTCTTGGGATAAATGGAGGAAAAAATTAGAATTAAAAAAATGCTCCCATGAATCATATTGCATATTCTGTCATTACCATTGCATTAGTATATCCTATATCCCATACCTGCTGGGTTTAAATGTGTGACTAAGCTGGCGTCTTATTCTTCGTATGCTGGTTTCCGAAATGTCTTTGCTATAACGGTTCTTCAATATTTTCTTGATATGTGCTGCTCAAAGCTCATCATTCTCGCAGGTAAGTGCATCCACAATGAACAAGAACAAATGACTGTAAGATTCACATGAGGAAATCCATATGAGACTACGCTTATGACGTACTCAGATAAAGTTCAGAGAATCGTTACTTACGGTGTAGTAGCACATTGGATTTTTTTGCAGACCCTTTGCATAGTAACACAAACTCTGCTCATGTGAACACACAGCTTTCCAGATATTTTTGTAATAAGTTGTCCCTAATCATCATATCAAAAATCTTGTAAGTTTAAACTCTGTTATATTTTTGGGGCATTTTCTTTTGGGACAGGTGGTACATTAGGTAACAGAAAAGATAATAGGGCTTGTTGCAGTATCAATCCACAATTTATAGCTTAGTAGATGCCAAAAGACCATCCCTTAAAGGGAATCTGTCACCCCATTTTTCGCCTATAAGCTGTGGCCACCTCCATCAGGGGCTTATCTACAGCATTCTGTAATGCTGTAGATAAGCCCCCAATGTAACCTGAAAGATAAGAGAAACAAATTAGATTACACTCACCCAGGGGCGGTCCCGATGCGGTCCGATGGGCGTCGCGGTGCGGGTCCGGCGCCTCCCATCTTCATGCGATGACGTCCTCTTCCTTGTGTTCCCAATGATGTATAATTCTTTTTTACCTATGATATATATGGTAATGTCTATTGAAGTTTCTCTCTGCTTTTAATTTTATTCAATAAATATATTTTAAAGTATTGGTTATTCGAATTTTTAATTTTCACTTCTGAGTAGGTTTTCTATACTGGTTTCAGTGGATATTATTTATTGATTTGGGTGAGATTTTCTCACTGTGTGGTTAATGTGTAC
The DNA here is from genome assembly GCF_051348905.1 of Ranitomeya variabilis. Taxonomy (NCBI): domain Eukaryota; kingdom Metazoa; phylum Chordata; class Amphibia; order Anura; family Dendrobatidae; genus Ranitomeya; species Ranitomeya variabilis. The sequence goes on from NC_135234.1 coordinate 76,130,645, forward strand.
CACGGTTATACTCAAATCCAAGTATTTTGTTGCAAGGCCATGTACACGTTACACTTTTGTGCTACGTGCAGTGTAAAGTCTAAGAGCTCCTGACACACTTTAAAGGGAATCAGTCAGCACATTTGACCTATCTAAACTATTAATTTGTGCATGTAGGTTACAGACTACTGGAAAAAAAAGTCCTCCCTGTGTGTCTCATATCAGATGCCTTGTTTTTGAAAAATCATCTTTTATCACTTTATTCAAATGACCTCTTCCAGGCTCTGGGACGGATGTTGTCTGGAAAATAAGACCTTATTTTAAATAGAAGAGAGCTTTACCAGTGTGATGCTTGACGGCCGCTCTCTGCTCTCTTGATCTCACTGCAGAGCTGTGTGTGAATATACCTGACACATCTGCAGGTTTCTCTCAGCTACCAGCTCAAAGGCAGACAGGGTTGTAATATTGTTTCAATACAGCACTGTTTTGAGAGCTGCAAATAATGTGTTTGGAAGAAGACAAATTTAATTTTCCCTATTCTGTGTTAGCTATTTGTCTGGTAACTCCACCTAAAGAGAACCTGACAACAGGATTTGGCCCTATAAACTAAATTGCTATAATAGCGCTGTGATGCTGATTAATATACCTGTTATGAAGGGATCTGCTCAGTGGCTGCTGAATACTCACCTTATGAAGTTTTCAAATAATGACGTCTTGTGTGCTTCGGGGAAGGACGTGCGGGCAGGGTCCTCTTCTCGTTCCCCTCCCCCCCAACCAGCCTCCTCTGTTTCTTGTGCAGGATACAGATTATTTTTATTTTCTGCCTCCTTTTAAAAATTCTCTGCCACCACCATCATTGTGTAGGCCGCGCATGTGCATTGAGACCTGGCGTCCAGTGTGCAGGACTTCAATAAAAGTGCCGGAGATGGCGCATGCACAGATCGACCTTTCATATCTAGCCATAAAGTACCCCCCTTACATTCCCTCTTCTTCCAGCCCGCGAGAGGACTCTCTGAAGAGAAGTTGGACGTTGACAACTCTTCACGGACTACCACAACTTTTCTTCAGGGCCACGACTTCTTCTATCCACTAGAAGAAAAGTGACACGTCTCACCATCTTTATGACAAGGATGCTTCTCTCCATCAAGCCATCCTCAACATAGGACAAAGCGGACATAGAACCAAGACCTGGGCATTGGGAAGTCTCTCTCCATTCGTTGAGATCAGTAACCAACCAGGAGGATTCAAGGACAAACTGGAGTTCCTCCGTCTGGTTTGTAGATTGCAGAGCCTTAGAAGATGCTGACACATTGATGTTCTCTTCACCAGACCACCTAGAAACTGAAGAAACCTTCCCTGGGACTGCCTTCATCTTGATCTCCAAGATGACACGTCCACGAGGCGGGGGCAGTTCTTGGTGTCAGATCATTGGTACAATCATAGGGACTGTGTGGGGACATCAAATCCACTTCCCTTCCATCGGAGACACCAGCAAACAATGACTTGGTGACTAGAAGACCTGGCAGAGAAGATGGCAATACTGCTGACTGACCTGAACATATGGAGATCAGATGTCTTGCAACTTGACCTTTCCCAACGATGCACCACACAGGGTCTCCAGACCAGAACAGGCACTAGGGTTCTCAGCTCTGGATGACCTTTTGGATTACCAGACAGCACATGGAAGGCGATCTTCTCCATGTATAACGCTCCATTCTGGAGCTCAAGTTGTTCGGTTATGACTTGACTGTTTCTGATTAGGGCTCGTCCTTCACTTGACAGCACCCTCACTGGATTCTGGAGCTGTCTAACAGGAAATGGACACAGACTCTACACAGCTTGCAACACAAACTTTCCAGCCGAACCAAAGCCTTTACTTGCCATGGACACAGTCACAGTCATTTGTGGAGAGGAAATACTCCTGCCAAGGGCAGCCTCTCCTGCTGACCCAAGTCTTTGGAGTTTTTAAAACTACTGGACAAAGACCATCAGGATGCTCTGCACAACTGCAGTGATACTGCAATCCCATCTCATGACTGAGTTCTGGGCTTCTGCTCAGCCTGCTAAACACTGTGGACCTTCAAGGATTCTGCATGCAGAGCTGCTTCAACATGCTGGGGAATGGGTAGCCTTTGGAAGGTCAGGGCCAGACGTGATGGTTTCTTCACCTGTCTGGTCTGCTCCTGAAAGCTGGGAAGGGACGTTTTTGCATAAGATTTTGGGTTTGGTTTGTCGAAGACCCTTCAGAAAGGCCTGCACGTCCAAAGCGATGATACGAGCCCTTTTCCCATATGAGGTTGAGCCTTGTCAGGGCATCTCCTGCTAGGTAGGACATCTGGAATCCCACATTGGCCAAAGGAAAACTGCTGCCAAAAACTTCATAGTGCCGCATGAACTACTTCAGGAACCCATGACACTGCTTCGGGTCCCCATAGTACCGAGGCGGATCAGACAGGATGGGTTCCACTCTAGAGGCATAGTTTTCTTGTTGCATAAGCGCAGCCGTAGGTACGCAACTTGGGCTGGCGCAACTGACGTCAGGTCTTCCAATGGGGCATCTAGTGTATGCAGATGGTATTTTTTCCTGGCTCTCTTGCTGGTAGTTTAGCTTTTGACACAGCTCCGAGCGCAGAGAAGTCTGGGGATCAGTGGGGCCCATAGCCAAGCAAACTGTTACACCCAATGGTGGTGCACATGGATTTTTGGACCCACAATGCCAAGGAGCTGGGTCTGCCTAGGAAGCTAAGCGGCCACCTGGTGTTCACTGGGGCTGACCCCAGGAGTCAAGTTCGCTGACACTAGGGCTAAGTTCAGAAACACCAGCTTACAGTACTGATTCAGGGACTTGCTGCACACAGACCGGAGGACTATGTTCAGGCACTGGCCACAATGGGATCAGGGGACTTCAAGAACAGGACTGGCCACTCCAGGACCAGGGGCCAATGTTTAGGCATTGATCAAACTGGCACCAGGAATACGGATTCAGAATACTGGCTACACCGGCACCAGGGACATGAATTCAGGACACTGGCCACACCAGGACCATAGATTTAAGTTCAGGACACTGGCCACACCGGGATCAGGGATATGGATTTAGAATTATGGCCACATCAGTACCAGGGGACCTCCAACTACACTGGTAGAACATTACACTACCTAATGACTAAACTCGTTGCTTGGTTACTTGCTAAGAGAGAGGGAGTATTTTATACAGGATTTCTCCAAACAATAGGCTGATTCATCCAGCAGGTAAACCTGTTATACTAAATGCCTCTCAGCAATAGGCTGCCCCTTTAAGAGCAGGTGAGGGTGCACAGTAGGCGCACAGCTGGAACGCAGTACAGAGCAGGAGGCAGGAAACACCAGGAACCACACCCCAAGACCAGGGCGGTAAGTCAGCATCCCTGCATGGAGAGGGGGCACCATGCAGGGGTGCCAGTCACAGTGCTAAATTTGTTCATACGAACACAATAAGCCATACACCCCATAGAAGTGGCCTTTATGGAAGGGTGGGCAGAAAAAAAGCCTTTACTTAGGCTACGTTCACACTAGTGTCGTGCACTGCACGTCACTATGCGACGTTGCGGCGCACCGACGCTAGCAGTAAAAGCGCCGCACAACGGGGGCAGCGGGTGCTGTTTTTCAACGCATCTGCTGCCCCATTGTGAGGTGCGGGGGCGGAGTTCCGTCCGCGCATGCGCGGTCGGAAATGCTGCAGACGATGAACCAAAAAACGTTACATGCAACGTTTTTTGGTGGCGACGGTCCGATGCAACAAGACGCAACCGTCGCACGACGGTTGCGACGTGTGGCAATGCATCGCTAATGCAAGTCAATGGAGAAAAAACGCATCCTGCAAGCACTTTTGCAGGATGCGTTTTTCTACAAAACGACGCATAGCTACGTGCAGTGCACGACGCTAGTGTGAAAGTAGCCTTACACACAAAAATTGTAAGGCTGGTTTTGAGTTTGCCACAAAACATGTGGGAGACTTCCCAAACGTATGGAGAAAGGTGCTGTGGTCAGATGAGACCAAAATTGAACTTTTGGCCAACAAGGTAGACACTATGTCTGGGGCCAAACCAACACAGCTCATCAACCCAAGAAAATCATTCCCACAGTAAAACATGGTGGTGCAGCATTATGCTGTGGGAATGTTTTTTCGCAGCAGGGACATGGAAAATAGTTGAAGGGAAGGTGAATGGTGTGAAATATAGAGATGTTGTTGAGCAAAACCTGTTTCAGTCTGTCAATGATTTGAGGCTGGGACGGAGGTTCACCTTCCAATAAGACAATAACCCAAAGCATACTGCTAAAGCTACACTCCATTGGTTTACAAGAAAACATGTAAATATTTTTGAGTGGAATAGTCACAGCCCAGACCTTAATACAATTGAGAATCTGTGGTCAGCTTTGAAGATTACTGTTCACCAGAGGAAACCATCCAACTTGAAGGAGCTGGAGCAGTTTTGCCTTGAAAAATGGGTAAAAATTCCAGTGGCAATATGTGGAAAACTCAAAGTGACTTTCAGCAGTAATTGCTGCAAAAAGAGGCTCTACAAAGCACTGACTTTAGGGGGGTGAATAGTTATGATTTAAGAGAGGCCGACCACTCTTTCATATGCACAAATCGATCGTTATCAGGATCATTCTGAGCATAGAATGTCATAGTTCTCAGTAAGCACATGTACTGCTTACAATATGTTGCCTAGAATGGTGATTTTTAATGAAGCTTTCAAAGCTTTTCCTCTATCTTGTTTAGACAGGTCAATTAACAGGAAATGAGCTTTCACAGCACCTTGAAGCCAAACTGACATTCTCAAATTGCCAACTGACTGACAATCAAAACTAAAAGTCTTACAATAGCAAGCTGGGAGTTGACAATCTGATGATGACTGACTAACAAGTGAAACGATGATGGCCTGACAATTTGAAGCATCGGATTGACGCTTACGGACTGATAATCTAACATGACAGATTGATATTGATGGAATAATATTCTGATGCAATAGTTTGAAGTAGAAAAACTGCATACTACCTAAAGCTACCAAAATATTTTTCTTTATAGAGATCTATGAAAAAAAGAACACTAAAAAGTTTTTAATGTGAAGATGCGTGGTGAGATTAAAGGAGGACCTGGAGGAGATAATGAAACATTTAATAAGGGTGTATGACACTCATGAGGAAAGGTACAGGATATAGCCTTCTGTCAGTTCACTTCACCAATTGACAACATCAGAACTATAACCTGTAAATCGGCCATACTTTGTTTTTTAGCCAAAAAGAAAAAAATATTTCTTGAAATATTTTTTAGAGTGCAGACAGACGGCCGTATAACTCATGCGATGATCGCATCACACTGCACGAGCTGGTCCAGCACCTGTCCTGACCTGAGCATGACAGTATAAGGTATTTCTATGCAGCTGTCAAGCTCAGATCAAGAGAACAGACAGGTACAAGGATTGCGATGTGATACTTGCACGAGTTATACGGCTGTCTGTCTGCGCCCTTAAACTAATAATTTGTATTTGAACAATTTTTCATTAAAAGAAAATTTCTAGGTGGGTGACCAGAAGTTGACATAAGCAGATGTTATTAAGAGTGGTTCATGCTCGGTGGGTAATAAACTTCCCATACTGCACAGCTGGTAAACAGAGAAGGCACCCAACATGAAGAAACATGCTGAAATATTGTTTGTGAACAAATTGGTTTTTACAATAACGGCTCTGTATGTGATGGTACAATAACTTAATTAATAACTTGTTCCTTGGCCATTGTTGAACATCTCTTTAAAAGGTATTATGTCAGATTCTTTTAGTTAAGACAAACTCCCTATGATGCTAAAGTGCTAATGTGCAAAAAGTATCCAATCAGCTTTCCAGACTGCCCATAGGACTTGTACTATAAAGTGCACTCGCATTAATCAAAACTGTGGTCTAAACCACCATGTAGTTGCGGCATTGCCGGGTATGAATCTCCACTGAGACATGGTCTTCATGTCATAATTACCTCTGTATATGCACACCAAGCCAGAAAGAAACCCCAACGCGCGTTTCGATATATTCTTCTTCCGGGGGCGTATGGTAAGGAGGGGAGAAGAGGGTCTATTTAAATCAGCTTCCAGCCAATCAAAATCATATAATCACTCAGCGTACCTAAAGCTTAGCCAAGTGTGGTGCGCAACTGTGGAAGTAAGGAAAAGTGACGTCATCGGTATAGCCCGTTACCGGGCAACAATAGTGACTCTTAGTCACTCGGCGTACTTAGACGCCCGTTATATGCAATGTGCAACTGCGGAAGTCAAGGGGGATGACGTTATGGGCACAACACATTGCTCAGCAACGAGAACGTCCCAGATGGATCAGGGCCATGTATAGCGCTCAACTGCGGGAAATAAAGGCAGGTGAAGTTTACCGGCATAACGCGTTGCCGGGCCACCAAAGCGTTACAGAGAGACCTGGTTGTCCCATAGTTAATCAGCGTACTTAAACGGCTGTCATATATAGTGTGCAACTGCAGAAGTAAATAAAGATGACATTGTGGGCATAACCCGTTGCTGAGTAATCAAAGCGCATGGGATAAGATAACATAAAAGGCAAAGTGCATTACTTAATGACCTAAAGGGTCTAGGGATCTTTTAATATGAATTTAGATAACAGTCAAAATTGTAATGGACACATCGTATGACCATATGATGGTACAAGAGGGGAACCCAAATAATCTCACCGCACCTAACCATCCTAAACGGTGAAGTGTGTGTGCAGGAATAGTGGCGCATGTGCATCTGGAACCGTGGTCTAAGGGGATCCATGCACCCACGGAGGTGGCAGGACCCACACAACAGCCCGATTAACGGGGTGGGGTGGGGGAACCGACCTGTACCGTGAGTGAGAAGGTCCAGACCCAGCACCAGAGCCATGCGCACATCCTGTTACCAATTGGTGCCAATGATTAAAATAATAACACTAGTGATACATTAAAAAACATGTACATAAAATAAATATATAATGTAGTTACACTATGAAACCAATAGAATTTGGCACATATAAATATAGCAATGTGTGCCAATGATTACAACAAGGTGCTACGTGCAGTGTACACAACTGGTGAATCATAAAGTGTATACATTTACCAGGTATCCCCCACTAAGCAAGATATTTCATAACGTCTATTTAAAAGAATACCATCACCAAGGTCATAAGAGTCCAAATTCATCAGTTGAGATGGAAATTCAACTTCCGCCGCAAGATGAAATGGCATGCAGCTGATAGATGTCCTTATTTCCTCATTCGTAAGCTTATTGCAATTCTAAATAGATACACCGGTAGCCGGAAACTGGAAATTTATAGAAATCCAATGGCAAATATAGGCATATGAAAGAGAAATGAAAAAAGTGATGATTAAAATCAATAAAACACAACAAACAAAAACCCACTAAACACCCCTAAAATGTATCAGACACATGTTGCTATCCAGACTGAATTTACAAAAAAGCCCCAAATCCCCAACTTTCATTTAAGCCCTGGGGAGCCATGGTGCCCAGTCTATATATCCACCGACTCTCGACCTGGGCCAAAATTTTACTTATGTCGCCACCCCGAATTCCCATAGTTATAGAATCTATGCCCCTCACCACTGTACTACAGGCATGATGTTTTTTGAAATGCCTCGGTAGAGTTTTCAGATGGTTTTCATCTTCTGCTGTTTTTGCTTTTTCAATATCCCTGCAGTGTTCCCTTATTCGGACTTTTAATTCTCGGGTGGTGAGGCCGATATAAATTTTTCCGCATGGGCAGGTGGCGTGGTAAGTGACTCCTCGGGTTGAGCATGTTATATATTTTCTGATATTGTATTTCTTTGTACCATCAAAATTTGAAAAAGTCTTGGATTTGATTGTATTGGAGCATGCCTTACACAGGCCGCATGGATAAAAACCCACATTGGCAGCATCCGCTGTTTTTTTATTAGGATTAGTTGGATTATAAAAACTATGAACCAGGGTATCAGCCAGATTCCTGGACCTTCCGGCCGTAATTTGTGGTCTTTTTGAGAATCGGGTCAGTGAACAGAACACTCCAATGTCTATCAAAAATTTCCCGAAATTGGTGCCACTTGTTGTGATAAGTAGTAATCATTCTGACCTGATCAAAGTCCGCTTTTTTGGTAGTAGTTTGTCCAAATGGCCCATATAATAGTTCAGCCCTGGAGCTTTTAAGTATCCCCTTCTAATGCTTCTCTTACTGCAACCTCTTTCTTGAAAACGCTCAGCAAGATCCCTCGATTGCTCCAAAAAGTCTTCTGATTTGGTACAAATTCTTTTCGCTCTTAAGAATTGCCCTACGGGGATACCTCTAATTGTGGCCTGTGGATGAGATGATGTTGCATGTAAAAATGAGTTTGTGGCCTATTGGCACCAATTGGTAACAGGATGTGCGCATGGCTCTGGTGCTGGGTCTGGACCTTCTCACTCACGGTACAGGTCGGTTCCCCCACCCCACCCCGTTAATCGGGCTGTTGTGTGGGTCCTGCCACCTCCGTGGGTGCGTGGATCTCCTTAGACCACGGTTCCGGATGCACATGCGCCACTATTCCTGCACACACACTTCACCGTTTAGGATGGTTAGGTGCGGTGAGGTTATTTGGTTTCCCCTCTTGTACCATCATATGGTCATACGATGTGTCCATTACAATTTTGACTGTTATCTAAATTCATATTAAAAGATCCCTAGACCCTTTAGGTCATTAAGTAATGCACTTTGCCTTTTATGTTATCTTATCCCATGCGCTTTGATTACTCGGCAACGGGTTATGCCCACAATGTCATCTTTATTTACTTCTGCAGTTGCGCACTATATATGACAGCCGTTTAAGTACGCCAATTTACTATGGGACAACCAGGTCTCTCTGTAACGCTTTGGTGGCCCGGCAACGCGTTATGCCGGTAAACTTCACCTGCCTTTATTTCCCGCAGTTGAGCGCTATACACGGCCCTGATCCATCTGGGACGTTCTCGTTGCTGAGCAATGTGTTGTGGCCATAACATCATCCCCCTTGACTTCCGCAGTTGCGCATTGCATATGACGGGCGTCTAAGTACGCCGAGTGACTAAGAGTCATTATTGTTGCCCGATAACGGGCTATACCGATGACGTCACTTTTCCTTACTTCCACAGTTGCGCACCACACTTGGCTAAGCTTTAGGTACGCTGAGTGATTATATGATTTTGATTGGCTGGAAACTGATTTAAATAGATCCTCTTCTCCCCTCGTTACCATACGCCCCCGGAAGAACATATCGAAACGCGCGTAGGAGTTTCTTACTGGCTTGGCGTGCATATACAGAGGTAATTATGACATGAAGACCATGTTTCAGTGGAGATTCATACCCGGCAATGCCGCAACTACATGGTGGTTTAGACCACAGTTTTGATTAATGCGAGTGCACTCCTATGGGCAGTCTGGAAAGCTGATTGGATACTTTTTGCACATTAGCACTTTAGCATCATAGGGAGTTTCTCTTAACTAAAAGCATCTGACATAATACCTTTTAAAGAGATGTTCAACAATGGCCAAGGAACAAGTTATTAATTAAGTTATTGTACCATCTCATACAGAGCCGTTATTGTAAAAACATCTGTGTTGCACATTAACCAGTTATTGGATTGGAGGTATTTTTTGCATTATGAAATTGTATGTTATTATATGTGATGAGTTTTTTATCTCAATTTTCTATAAATAAAATTACTAATTTGAACTATACATTCTGTGGCCTGTTTAATTACCTATAAGGCCTTTGGTTAGTGCATGATCTGCAGAATGCAGACCACCATTACATTAAAATATAGTAATACTTCCAAGAGGCAAACAGATTACGGGAATGATGACAACCCATTTTTGCATAATTCGGATGCCAGTCTTACTTTTCAGAACAGTCAATCTCTTTCTTGATCAATTGGCCCCTACTTCAGAATCTGCGGATGATGTATCAAATATGGACTCAGTTTCTAATACTAGACAGTTTTGTAAATACCTCCAACAGTTTATTACACAAGAGAATTTCAAAGTGCTAACTGAGGAGACCAATAGTTCTGAAACATCTTCCATGGAGCAAAACATTTAAATTATGGTAGGTGGTGTAGAAGGTCTGTAAGGAGAATATTACATGACCTGGCGTTCCATCATTCATCTTCAGAAGGTGGTTACCTCTCAGCTGGCAATTCTGCGAGATATGCAATATCATTTGACGTTTGTGGACAATACTAGTGGGAGGAATAATAAAATGGTACAAGGTTTCCTTGAATCTATTGGCTCTGAACACGTCTAAGCTGTACTGAAGTCTATATTTAATTGGATCTTGCAGCAACCTCCCTACAACAAAATCAAGTTCAATAGAGCACAAAGAGCCCTTCCGCCTAAATCTACATATCAACCTTATACATTATATACTGTATCTCTGACTTTGAGTCTACAGAGATCATCATGGTCAAAGCCAGGCTATGTAAAAAGCTTCCATTCTTTGGCATCTGGATCCAGTTATTCTATTGACCTAGTACATCGGACCTTACAGAATATCATACTTACATATGGGGTTTTCCATTTACCTTAATAACACATAAAAATAGAACCACTGGTACCCTATGTACTCTAGAAGATCTTCCTGAATTTTGAAAGACTTTACAAATTCCTCATTCAAAAATGGAAAATTTTGAACCTGCTTCTCTGCTGGCTCCTCTATCACCAGATATTGACTTCTAAGAGGAAAGGTGTTATGATTGCATAACTCACATGGGAAAATAGGTAAAATACTAGAAACAGAAGATAGGTGCAGGTTGAAAAGCATACAGTAATCAAAAGAGTGCTAAACCCTAGCTGGTCTTTCACTGACTGACATAAAGAATGGCAGAATGGATGGACATCCGAGTGAAAATATCACCAGCAAGAAATACCAGCAGGGGGAAAGTATATATAGCTGCACCCAAAAGGTGATAGGGTGGACAAATGAACACCTGTTAACCTTAAAAGACAAAAGAAAGGATAACAAACAATAAAGACCAAGAGTAAATGTATAGCTGCTGTGGCTCAGCAGATAGAGAAGCCAATCACAAAGCACAGGATCAAGGGTTCAGACGCATGACAAAGAGCAGTTTGCAGTCCCACCATTCACAGAGGTCCAAGCCTTCATCAATTCTCAGGAGTCTTTCGTTATTGCCTTACTTCAGATAATGCCATATTTATCATATTGGTAGGTATTACATTATAGATAGATGTAACCTATACAAATTGGAGCCTTCAAATAAATTTATCAGGTAGAACTCTGTGAAACATTCCTCTGACAATGATAAACTACAAAACAAATATTGAACACCATACAGTAGTAAACGTAAAACATTCTTTATTCTCATAATATACATATAAAACCGTATCACCTCCATATTATTGTTTTTATATGTGTTATGACAATAAAGTATTTATTTTACATTTAGTAGTGTTTGGTGGTAAATATTTGTAGGGGTTTACAGTGTTGATAGATATTTACTGAACATTTTTTTTAAATATATTTCTGATCTTCACCTGCTGAGGGTTTTACCTCAGCTCCAGTGTCGTAAGATACCCCTCTTGGCATTTGTTGATTTGTTACATCTTTTTTTCTTCCTTTAAACAAGTTTTTAGTCGTCTTTAGTCACTTCCTCCTGACACTTTGCATACTGTCTTGGACCATATTTCTTACTTACCTTTACAGATTTCGGTCTGAGACCGAAGTTCAGATCCAGGGCATGTTCATTATTTCCTTTCCTTATAAGACTATGTGCACAAGACATCTTTTTCAGGCGAATTTGACTACTGCTCAAATCAAGTGAAGGGGGCTGACTCCTGCACAAGGGCCCACCGGGGAATTCACCTGTCCACATGTGGGCCAGTCCGAGCCTGGTTGTATGAATGGCAACTCAGATCTCAAAATAAAAAAATAAAAAAGGGAAGCAATTTGTGGGTGCTTTTTATGAAAATTTAATGGCAAAACGTGTCAAAAATTCAGATGTGGATATGCCCGTAAATGATCAATTATCACCATTTCTTTTAGGAAGCGTTTATTCATTGACAGGATGCAGTAGAGAGAACACAGACATAAAAATCCTGTAAAACAGTTATACGACTCTAGAATGCACACAATCACTCAGCTTATTGTCCATGGCTCGTGAGACAGGAAAATAAAAATAGCTCAGAGAATGACAGTCACAAATGGTTTATTCCCACAGACAATGAAATGTGAGGAGCAATGCCATGGCATCTGCTGAGGTTTCTGCCGGTTCGATGCTGTAGTGAGAATAAATAATATATTGCTCAATCGCTGTCACAAAAAACAAACATTAACAACAGGACAGAGGTCCAGAGGACCTTGTGATATTAAATATTCTATTACAAGTACCAACATAAACATTGAGATAAACCAAGTGAGAATCTCATCTCACAACTAGCACAGTGCAATGCGATACATACAAAGGACCTGACACCAGTTCATGGAATACACATATGGCAACATCAAGATGCTAAAAGAAGCAAGGGCTAAGGAGCCCCATGTGCCCTTGTCAAAAGCTCTTATATTGGCCAGGGACATGATGACGATAGTTCGTCTGTCAAGTTCCTAGGCAATGACAGATAGAATCAAGGTTGCAACTTCTGGCACTTCTTAAATCAAACCTGACACCTGATACAATCTTAGCTACAAAGGATCCATATATCAACCACACTAAAGGGCTAAACTCGCTTGATAAGGTATATTACAAAAAAAAGGTAGGATGAACATCTACAGAGTATGTTAACCCATTAAAAATACTTTATTGACTTAATACATACAAAGACAAAAATTAAGAAAATGGAGGCTGCTAAGCACACATGCAGGGGAACATAGGCACATCCAGGAGGTGAAAGTACAAAGTGTAGCATTAGTATAACATAGTCCCCTAAATATATTGTGATTAATTGGTTAAAACTTCCAACACATATATGGAACAGAAGGGGAGCTAGAGTAATGGTATTTAAACTTACACATAACTGTCATCAGCTGCCTGCAGCGTTCCCACCGCCCCAACGCACGTTTCGTTAACTCTTCATCAACTCTTCCCCTGCATGTGTGCTTAGCAGCCTCCGTTTTCTTATTTTTTGTCTATGTATATATTAAATAAAATAAACTATTTTTAACGGGTTAATATACTCTGTAGGTGTTTGTCCTACCTTTTGTTTTGCTGTAATACCTGATACAAGCTGCCCAATCCGTGGGCAGCATGTATCAGGCACTGGCTGTATAAAATCAGCCATCTATATTCGAATCTGAAACACTGCGGTGGTTCAGAGATAAACATACTTTAATAGCTGCAGTGGATCGAGACCACGCTGCAGACTAGTCACACGGGCAATCCATGGAAACAGGCAGATAGAAGCCGCTGGGTATCCGCCTGTCTGACTAGTCTACAGCGCTGGCTAGATCAACAGCTTTTAAATTATGCTTTTTACTGAAATTCAACAGCGTTTCAGAGTCAAATATACATGGCTAAGTTTATACAGCCAATGCCTGATACGTGCTGCCCATGGATTGGGCAGCATGTATCAAGTGTCAGATTCAGTTTAAAGGGACTTTCCAAAATATAAAATCACTGTATAATAAAAATTAGATTGTTCATGCTGATGGGGTGCAAGGTTCTTCTTAAACAGGTATTCAAGCTGATGACATACTGTATGTATAATAAATCTAAGCTCCATTGAGTTCTACCAAATGGAATACTCCCTTAACATAATAGAAAGTTTGTATTTGTAATTTAGTTGAATACATTCTACAAACCAAATTCTCAAAACGTTGGGTTGCTGTGTAAAATGTGAGGAAAACAAAAATTCAATGATTTGGAAAACTCTGATAGCCACATTGCATTCAGAACAGAACATAGAACACACAGGTGAGAAGTTAAAAGTTAGCCAATATTCAATTTAATTTGAAAAAAATCATTTAGAAATTGATGGCAGCAACACATCCGAAAAAATATTGAGACGGTTAAAAAAGGTCCGAAAAGTGTTACTAATGGAAAATAGCTGACGGGTCAATTTTCAAGTCACATGACTATGTATAAAAAGAGCATGTTAGAGAGGCAGAGTCTTTCAGAAGCAAAGATGGTCAGAGATTCACCTATCTAAACAACTACACCTAAAAATAATGGAACAATGTCAGAATAATGTACAAAGACTTTGAAAATCTCATTATCCTCAATGCACAATATAATCAACATTTTCAGAGATTCTGGAGAAATCCATGAGCACAAAGGACGAGACTAACGGTCAATATTGGATGCTTGTGATCTACAGGCCTTCAAATGACACTTCATTAAAACAGGCATAATTTGATCATGTAAATTCTTGAATGGATTCAGGAATATTTTCAGAAATCATTGTCTGTTAACCCTGTTCACTATGCAATCCACAAATGCAAGTTACAGCGCTATCACACAAATAAGAAGCCATATATTAACACAATCCAGAACTGTTTCCGCTTTCTCTGGACCAAAACACATTTAAAATGGACTGAGGCAAAATAGAAAATTGTTCTGTGGTCATAGCAATCAAAAATTGATATTCTTTATGGATCCCATGGGCGCCATGTCCTGCAGACTCAAGAATAGAGGGACCATCTAGTTTCATAACAGTGAACAGTTAAAAAAAAACGGCATCTCTGATGGTAAGGGGCTGCATTAGTGCCTAGGGCGCATCTTGAAAGGTGCTATTAATGCTGAGTTTTGTATAGAGGTTTTAGAACAACATGTTCCCATTCGTCTGGTTCAGGAAAAGCCTTAAATACTTCAGTACGATAATCCTAAACTACATACTGCATCCACCACAACAGCATGGCTTCACAGAAGTAGAGGTCAGCTGATGAACTGGCCACCTGCTGTCTAGGCTTTCACCAGCAGAAAACATTTGGTGCATTATGAAACTTCTGGAAAAGAAGACCCCCATACTGCTGAGCAGCTAGAATCCGACATCAGACATGAATGGGACATTATCTCTCCCAAAACTCTAAAGGTACCTTCACACGAAAAGACTTTGTAATGATATCGCTAGCGATCCGTGACGTTGCAGCGTCCTCGCTAGCGATATCGTTTAGTGTGACAGGCAGCAGCGATCAGGATCCTGCTGTGATGTCGATGGTCGCTGAATAAAGTCCAGAACTTTATTTGGTCGTCCGATCGCCGTGTATCGTTGTGTTTGAAAGCAAAAGCAACGATACCAGCGATGTTTTACACTGGTAACCAGGGTAAACATCGGGTTACCAATCGCAGGGCCGCGCTTAGTAACCCGATGTTTACCCTGGTTACCAGCGTAAAAGTAAAAAAAACAAACAGCACATACTCACCTGCGCGTCCCCCAGCGTCTGCTTCCTGACACTTACTGAGCGCCGGCCCTAAAGTGAAAGTGAAAGCACAGCGGTGACGTCACCGCTGTGCTGTTAGGGCCGGAGCTCAGTCAGTGTCAGGAAGCAGACGCTGGGGGACGCGCAGGTGAGTATGTACTGTTTGTTTTTTTTACTTTTACGCTGGTAACCAGGGTAAACATCGGGTTACTAAGCGCGGCCCTGCGCTTAGCAACCCGATGTTTACCCTGGTTACCCGGGGACCTCGGCATCGTTGGTCGCTGGAGAGCGGTCTGTGTGACAGCTCCCCAGCGATCAAACAGCGACGCTGCAGCGATCGGCATCGTTGTCGCTATCGCTGCAGCGTCGCTTCGTGTGAAGGTACCTTTACAATAGGTGTCCTCACTTCTCAGATGTTTACAGCCTGCTGTAAAAAAAAAAAGAGGGAATGCTGGACAATGGTAGACGTGGCTGTGTCACAACTTTTCTGAGATGTGCTGCTGCTATAAATTTCTAAGTGAGTTAATTTTTCCAAATTACATGGACACATCTCTTCGGGTTCAACTTCTGATCTGTGTTCTATTTTCTGCAGTGAATAAAATATGGCTTTAAGAGATTTCCAAATTATTGCATTCTTGTTTTATTTACATTTTACACAGTTTCCTGACTTTTTGGAATTGGGGTTGTAATATTTCCTATTTTCAGCATTTTCAGCATGGGGAAATTCTAAATAGTGTTCTTCAATGACATTACCAAAATGTCACCCACATCGTGCCCTAATGTCAACCAACAGGTAAAATATTATTTCAAGTGACAAACAAGATAATGAAGATTGTGTGTAAATATATATATATATATATATATATATATATATATATATATATATATATATATATATATATACAGTGGGGCAAAAAAGTATTTAGTCAGTCAGCAATAGTGCAAGTTCCACCACTTAAAAAGATGAGAGGTGTCTGTAATTTACATCATAGGTAGACCTCAACTATGGGAGACAAACTGAGAAACAAAAATCCAGAAAATCACATTGTCTGTTTTTTTTATCATTTTATTTGCATATTATGGTGGAAAATAAGTATTTGGTCAGAAACAAACAATCAAGATTTCTGGCTCTCACAGACCTGTAACTTCTTCTTTAAGAGTCTCCTCTTTCCTCCACTCATTACCTGTAGTAATGGCACCTGTTTAAACTTGTTATCAGTATAAAAAGACACCTGTGCACACCCTCAAACAGTCTGACTCCAAACTCCACTATGGTGAAGACCAAAGAGCTGTCAAAGGACACCAGAAACAAAATTGTTGCCCTGCACCAGGCTGGGAAGACTGAATCTGCAATAGCCAACCAGCTTGGAGTGAAGAAATCAACAGTGGGAGCAATAATTAGAAAATGGAAGACATTCAAGACCACTGATAATCTCCCTCGATCTGGGGCTCCACGCAAAATCCCACCCCGTGGGGTCAGAATGATCACAAGAACGATGAGCAAAAATCCCAGAACCACGCGGGGGGACCTAGTGAATGAACTGCAGAGAGCTGGGACCAATGTAACAAGGCCTACCATAAGTAACACACTACGCCACCATGGACTCAGATCCTGCAGTGCCAGACGTGTCCCACTGCTTAAGCCAGTACATATCCGGGCCAGTCTGAAGTTTGCTAGAGAGCATTTGGATGATCCAGAGGAGTTTTGGGAGAATGTCCTATGGTCTGATGAAACCAAACTGGAACTGTTTGGTAGAAACACAACTTGTCGTGTTTGGAGGAAAAAGAATACTGAGTTGCATCCATCAAACACCATACCTACTGTAAAGCATGGTGGTGGAAACATCATGCTTTGGGGCTGTTTCTCTGCAAAGGGGCCAGGACGACTGATCCGGGTACATGAAAGAATGAATGGGGCCATGTATCGTGAGATTTTGAGTGCTAACCTCCTTCCATCAGCAAGGGCATTGAAGATGAAACGTGGCTGGGTCTTTCAACATGACAATGATCCAAAGCACACCGCCAGGGCAACGAAGGAGTGGCTTCGTAAGAAGCATTTCAAGGTCCTGGAGTGGCCTAGCCAGTCTCCAGATCTCAACCCTATAGAAAACCTTTAGAGGGAGTTGAAAGTCCGTGTTGCCAAGCGAAAAGCCAAAAACATCACTGCTCTAGAGGAGATCTGCATGGAGGAATGGGCCTACATACCACCAACAGTGTTTGGCAACCTTGTGAAGACTTACAGAAAACGTTTGACCTCTGTCATTGCCAACAAAGGATGTATTACAAAGTATTGAGATGAAATTTTGTTTCTGACCAAATACTTATTTTCCACCATAATATGCAAATAAAATGATAAAAAAACAGACAATGTGATTTTCTGGATTTTTGTTCTCAGTTTGTCTCCCATAGTTGAGGTCTACCTATGATGTAAATTACAGACGCCTCTCATCTTTTTAAGTGGTGGAACTTGCACTATTGCTGACTGACTAAATACTTTTTTGCCCCACTGTGTATATATATATATATATATATATATATATATATATATATATATATATATATATATATATATATATATACTGTATATGTGGCATGTAAAAGTTTCGTGACCAATGGTTGGCAGTGTTAAACTGATTAAAGTGATACTCGGGGTGAAGAAATCTGTCTTGTCGTTCTTGTGTAATGAGTGTTATAAGTTTTCAGCTAAGTTTTTCAGCAAGATGAAGATGAAAATTAGCTCTAAAAGGTCTAAAGTTACAGATGACACATTTCCTTTATATTTTAGGCAAAAAATAAAACATAATTATAATATAATATAAATATAATATTGTCATTTTTTATATTTGAAAAATTACAAAAAGGAAAATAGACTTTTCATCTTCAACTTGCCTAACTGTTCACAATAACAGTAATTTTGACCAGGGGTGTCCAAACTTTTACATGCCACAATACAGATATATATATATATATATATATATATATATATATATATATAGTACATACGCACACATATATAAAATAACATATATAGATTTATACACAATAGTGCACATATAAATATTTCTGTTAAGCATTTAGAATCTCCCGTATAAAATGACGAATATAAATCTTACAGCTGTATGTTGTTGATGTGCACTCTATTTCCGTGGTGCAGTGAAGGCTGTGCGGCCAACCTTTATATATATCTGTTTCTGGGAATTCTGAGTGACAACTAGTATGACTGTCATTAGCGCTCTAACAGAGTTGTCACCCAGCACAGGGATGTGTAAACAGCTAAAGTAATAAAATATATGCAGCAACAACCCTCATATGAGCTGAAATACCAAGCACTCTGATCAGTCAAAAATGTGAGAAGGTCCATCATGAAATCCAGCTTTTCTTTCAAAATCCACCGATACCATCTTTATTTAATGTAATTCATTCCAGATAAAATAGGAACAGAAACAGATATAAAAAGACTGACATGAAAAGGAGTACTCCCTTTTTCCTTTCTATTTCTGTGCCTATTTTATCTGTAATGTTATCTGTGGATTTAAAAAGAAACGCTGGATTGCATGATGGACCTTTTCATCGCGCTTTTGAAATCTTCCCCCCCCCCCCTTGCAGGTTTCTTGCATTTCACTGGATATGGATGACCAGTTGGACATTAAATCACTTTTTCGGATCAGCGCCTAAACTCTGATAGTTTGCTACTTATTTTCTAATTAAGAACTCAATGAAAAGTAGGTGATAGAAGAGGATATTAAAGTCATACATCTCCTGGAGAGTCTTTATTATATAATCTTTAAATATAATAAAAAATATACTTTGCAGACGTATTCCAAGCAAACAAAATCTCAATCCGCTTCTCAACATGGCATCCTCAAAAATGTGAGTCAGGGTTAGACTTTGATTAGTACATCTGGCTAGCTCTACATATAAACAGGCCAGGTGTTCATCTAAGTCAGTCTGACGGGGAGGCAGAGCAGACTGGATGTGTTTTGAAGTTGAACAGAAAAACAAGTCGAAAGGGTCTACAGAGGCTGTGTGCACAAAACTGCAAGTAGTATTTGCTATGGACAATAGCAGTTTTGTGTGACCGAACTGGGGCTAGCTCAGATGTGTACGAAGTAGTCAGGGTCTATACTGTTTAGTCAGGGCCACAACAAGGCTAGGGATGTATGTTTATGATTTTGGTGCTTTGGAAAGCAATAAAAACTGCATGTGTTTGCACCAAAACGGCATTGCCTGCGTGAATGCTACCTAAGGCCTAATGCCTACCATATATATACATACACATACTACAATATATATATATATATATATATATACAGTACAATTTGTCATTAGTATTATACAGACAATGAGAACCTATGCCACATTTAATTAACGTGAACATTAGGTTGCGTTTTGTTATGGGTTATTTTAATCTACTTTGTAGAATGCCAATTAAAGAATATGAAAAGTGAACAAATTGTATAGTGCTGTAATAAAACATCCCAAAAAAATCAATGCACCCGTAATGTACTTCAATCTAGATCCAATATTAAACAGAGAAATGGTGAGGTTTTGTCACAGATTTACAGAAAACATATGAAGCTAGATTTATGTCTTGTTCTTCAGGAAGCTGAGCCGCTGCCCGAGGTGTCTTCAGGTTCTAGTACACATTAGAAGAAAGTCGTCAAAACATGTAATTTTGGAAGTAACAGACAACCATCTAATATGTATTTAAACCTCCCGACTCTCCCGATAGACAATATTGAGGGAGAGAAAGATCTTTCTCCTCTCTATCCTTTGAAAACACATGGAAATTAGGCCAAGCAGAGTTGTCACATGTAGAGTTGGGAAAATTGATTCGTGGACCACCAGCCATCAGATAGGTAAGTGCAATGTGACTGCTGGACCCCAGGGGGCTCATAAATCACTTACCTTCTGGAATACCAGAGTATTAGCTGTACTAAGCCCAGCTAATCAACAGCCATGCCAAGTTTCTGGAAGGTAAGAGATTTGTGAGCCTCTCGTCAAGTGGTTACAGTGCACTGACCTGTCTGATGGACCAAAGTCCCATGAATCAATATTCCCAAATCAACTCAACTCACGTGTATTGGGAAATTGGGATAAATAGTTGTGTGCTGAGAGTTATATCAGTTTTACTAAACTATCACTATTCAGAACACATGCATGCTTGTATGAGCCGAACAGGCATATGTATGAAGATGTTGGTAGAGATAGTTTGGTCAGCTAAGAGTTGTTTAAGGTGTATGGGCAGAGGTGTGACCATAATGTTTGTATGAATGAATATAGAATCTCTGACTTTAAACTAAGAAGAGGCCACACCATACTATGGAGACATTCTCCATTATACAGCATCTGATGGAGCATGCCTCCATTTTCATTGGATTCAAAACGGATACACTTGCAGAACAAGAAGGATCCATGCACCATGGCTTCTGTATTACAGTCCCATACAACGTGTAGGTTGTTCAGGATGGTAATAGTGCCGTGTGCATGAGCCCTGAAAGTGATTTCCACAAATAAAAGAATAAAAGACATTGGTATTTTATGCATTATGTCGTCATTCTTATATGTATTCCTGGAGGCTGAGGTGTGGGCTTTCACTTTTCTGCTGGGTTTAGTTCTGGTGAACAATTCTGTTTCTTTTCGGTCTCTGGAAAGCTTTTAATCTAGTAAAAAATAAACATACAAAATACATTAAGTTTGTTAGATATCTGAAAAAAATGTTGTGTAAAATAGTAACATAAACAGTGGAACATAAGAAAAGCTAATGGATATACTATACTCAGATGGTGGCTTATTATAGTCATTACTAAGCCCATTATTCGTTATTATGTAGTTCTTACATGGTATGAGCAATTTTTAGAACTATACAAGTGGAAAATGTATATAAAATAGTTTTCTATAAGACCAGGTTATAGATACTGTAAGTCATTTATGGTCGTCATATACATTATGGAGGTATGGGAAGATATATGCCACAGAAAGACATGTTAACAGGTAAGTGCTGCTTATGTTATTATTTTATGACATTTGCTCAATTGGCCTATTTTATAGTGATCCCGGACAACCACTTTAATCATGCAAGTGAACGTTTCTCCATCTGTCTGAAAGAAAAGACCCAGGACCCAGAAAAAAAATGTAAAAGATCCGGGGTAAGGCATAGGGGATAGAACAACTTAAAGACAGCTAAAACCATGTCTACAGCACTGGATGACAACATGTTCCCGCAATAAGCGACAAAGAGAACACAAAATTGACCAACTCATCACAGGAAAAAATGGTGCTGTGGTCAATTCAAGAAAATTGGCCATATACTGTACATACCATACATACAAATCTCCAAGATTATCTACAGTGATCAAAATCGCCATCACTATTGCTCTATTGAGATAGCAATGACACCGTTCCTGGCAGAAAAGTAAGTTGCTAAGCAACACTCATAATACAAGAATTGCCCATCAGAACCTTTCAAGTAACATCCACTTATTTTAGAAGATGGGAAGAACAAGCCATGACTTCCACTGAGAAGAAACTAGAAGCACAACATGTACTGAAAAGCAATGACTGGATGTTCCATCATGGAAGAGTTGTACATCATGATCGCAATGTTCCTGGCCAAATGGTAGCAAAATGCATCAGCCAGGGTGTACCAAGCTGGTGTACTGAAAAAGACATAAAAAGTTAATAGTGCTACTAGCAGAATAAAGACCTGGACTTGGCGCCATGGTGCGCCTGTATAGTGCAACATGAAGACGCCCAACGGTTAGTGCCTAATTCTATATTATTAGATAGCCCACATTTAGACTTCATACACCAAACCAGATCTCAAAGGTGAATTTAGATACCAGACTCAGACAAGCAAATGGAGGTACCACTGAATGAAAAGGCGGTGATCTTACAGCAAAACGATGTAATGGTATGGCCAGTGGATGACACGGTGCAAGAGAACTGCTTGTGCCATTACCAGTAGGTCACAGCTGTAATAAAGTATACATCAGATGTTCTACTGCCATGGCCAGGATCTGATTTATGCCAATCCTGACTGGTAACCCTCTTAGATGCTACAATCAATGTTACCTCCTCTGGGGAAAGCTGTATGCAAAACGCGAATCGGGGCAGTGCTGGTGGGCTCACTTAATCCTCCCTCATCATGGGTAAACAACACAACTTTTAACTCACGCCCCCTGAGGAAGCGGCAACGTTCAAACGCGAAACGCGCGTTGGGGTATGTGACTGGGTGCCGGACGAGACCTCTACATCATCCCACATGGGTAATTAACTGGTTTTACTTATTCTGTGTGCATTGCAGCTCCCGGCTATTTTTGTAGCACGTTTGCACTTTATAGCATTACTTTACTTCCTTGCTGGGTTGCTGGTTTCTGGCATTTAGCTGTCAGCACACATGATTGTGAAAATATACGAACCTTATATATATATACCTCAGGACTTTTTAAGTCTCGTACTGGTGTTCTCAGCTCACCATTGTATCCACGGATGAAGTCACTTTGTCACTTTATTATAAGTGGTAATATTTTATTTGTTATCTGATCATATCTTTAATAAAGTTTGTACTATTTGATTTAAATACGTTTGGCAACCCTCTTTTGACTCATGGTTCTCCAATTAGTTTTTTACCATTTCTGTTTCACCTTTTTTCTTATGGCTACTTGGCCTTCTCAATAACATGTGGTGTCCTGAGATTCATTGATTAGGTGTATTTTATTTTGAGTGCTGCTTTGTACACTGCTTTGTATACTGGATTATTTTGATGCTCACCACCTTTCTGCTTCTAATTTGACTCATATATTTAATGGTAATCATCTTTTTAAGTGAATTTTTCAATAAACGATTTCTTATTATATTGGTGGTTTATGGTAACTCTGTTTGCTCTGTTGTTCTATTACATCAATAGCATCCGCAGCATCTAATCATTGTGACAGAAGGGTAGGGCTCTCTCTGTCAGCCCATTGGCATCCTTTAATGTCATCATAAGAGTGGTAATGTTTGTCCATGAAAGCCATGCATGACCCCAAGTCTACCAGTGACTTGAATTGTACCTGAAACGTGGCCTAATAGCCAGATGTCAATTTTCCACTTTTAGATAGTTTTGATAAACTTACCCTAAAGGAAAACGGTCTTTGTTACTCCTATCACAGTACAGCTTTCATTTTACCTAAGCAGTTTAAAAAATTAAAGCAGAGCTTTGAATGGATGTTATTGGCAACAAGACAGTTTTTCTTTTTTGACACATTTGCTATCTTTATCCTTTTATTATTGTTTTATTATGTTTCCGTAGTACTCGCTGTGCAGTAAAAATTCTGAGTCGATTAGTAAGATTACAAAGACACCAAATTTTTATAATTTTTACATTTTATTACTTTTACAACAATCTTTTAACAGAAAATTGGATTGTGTTACTATAATCTGAGAGGTTTTTTTTATTTTAATTTTTTTTGCATTTTTGAGAAGGAGTGACAAAAAAGCAGCATGTGTTTCAAATTTTCTCTTTTAAGATATCTACTTTTCAAAAAAAATAAAATAATAAAATAACGTGATTTTTATTGGTTTGGACCAAAGCAGACATTGCAATGCCATAGGTACATCTGTTGATTTTACATTTAATTTATGTAACAAATGGGAAAATTGTTTTGGGGGACAATTCATTAATATTGGCACTATGCAAGACTGGAGTAGCATTTCTGCATTAAGAACTGCTGGCATTGTTTCAAACTGTCGTGAAAATGGCAAAAGTCATAAAATTTTTGTGTAACTCCGCGTTGTGTAAAAATTTTGCTAATTTTTTTGCCATATAACGTTTGATGAATCAACCCCTTATCGTTTAGTTTATGGTTATATTATTTTTTTTTAATGATCAATTTTGGCTGGTGAACGATTTTCTTTAAAACAGAAATTAAAGAAGCTCTACAGATCTGTCTCGCTTTCCATTGGGAATCTCCATAACTACATCTGAAAAGGTTACATACCAGACACCTAATTAAGTAAAAAAAAATAAAAAATACTATGGCTGAAATGTGGAAATGGTTAAAATATGAATTTGACTTCAGGAACGTCGTCTGACATTTCTCTTACTAATACAGAAATGATCTGAAATCTGGCATATAATCAATGTAAATCACTCATTGTGATACAAGTGATTTATATCGCTGACAAAAAATCAAGTTAAGACAAATGACCAGCATTGTGCGAAAGCAGCAATGATCTACAGTCTGCATTGTCATGGATTTCCAAAAATAAAGTTATACAGAGTTGTGCTTACCATATAGTCCCACTAACAGCACTTTTTATATATACAGCATAAATGTTTCATCACAATAAAAAAGGAATATGGAAAAAAGTGCATAGTACGGCAAATACAACTTTGTATGATGTGACCACTTTTATAAATGAACCTATATGTGACAGGTGGTGGTTACCCACAAAGAAAATTAATGGTAGGTAGGCAGCCTAGTGTCGCATGACTTGCGGAATACTAAGCATAGATTCCGTTAAAATAACATGCTACTTACATTACTGTTTTCACTTGCCACATTTGAGCCTTAGGCACCCATGACCTTGTTGTAGGCCCTGCATTTGACTTCCTTGAACCACTTTTTTTAGATGTTATCCACTGCACATCACGTACTGTATGTTCTACAAGATCTATTAATTTAGGGATGTGCTGAACCATTCATCCAGAAAATTTGACTCTTGTCAAATTTAATAGATCCTAAAAGCTTGTGTATTTTTCTCGCTTTTCAACATATCAACTTCAACTGACTTTCAGGTGCATCTCACTAAATTAGAATATCATCAAAAAGTTAATTTATTTCAGTTCTTCAATACAAAAAGTGAAATTCATATATTATATAGAGTAATTACAAACAGAGTGATCTATTTCAAGTGTTTATTTCTGCTAATGTTGATGATTATGGCTTACAGCCAATGAAAACCCATAAGTCATTATCTCAGTAAATTAGAATACTTTATAACACCAGCTTGAAAAATGATTTTAAAATCGGACATGTTGACCTACTGAAATGTATGTTCAGTAAATGCACTCAGTACTTGGTCGGGGCTCCTTTTGCATCAATTACTGCATCAATGCGGCGTGGCATGGAGGCGATCAGCCTGTGGCACTGCTGAGGTGTTATGGAAGCCCAGGTGGCTTTGATAGCAGCCTTCAGCTCATCTGCATTGTTGGGTCTGGTGTCGCTCATCTTCCTCTTTACAATACTTCATAGATTCTCTATGGGGTTAAGGTCAGGCGAGTTTGCTGGCCAATCAAGCACAGTGATACTGTTGTTTTTAAACCAGGTATTGGTCCTGCTGGAGAATGAAATTTCCATCTCCCAAATGCTTGTCGGCAGAGGGAAGCATGAACTGCTCTAAAATTTCCTGTTAGACGGCTGCGCTGACTTTGGTCTGGATAAAACACAGTGGACCTACAACAGCAGATGACATGGCTCCCCACCATCACTGATTGTGGAAACTTCACACTAGACCTCCAGCAGCTTGGATTGTCTGTCTCTCCATTCTTCCTCCAGACTCTGGGACCTTGATTTTCATAAATAAGCGATGAGACAGCTTTATTCTTTGGGTCAGTACGATTACAACGATACCAGATTTAAAAAAAAATTTTGTGTGGCTACTATCAAACACTATGAAACTTTTTTTTTTTTACACAAAAAAAAATTCTGCATTGCCATACTTTGAGAAGTATACAGTAATTGTTCTATATTTTTGCTGACAGTCATGTTAGGATTTGTTTTCTGGAAGATGAGTTGAAGTTTTTATTATTACCATTTTTTGGCACGTAACATTTTTGGATCGCTTTCTATATCGATTTATGGGAAGCAGTATGAACAAATACCAGCAGTTCAGGAACTGGTTTTTTTTGTTTTTTTGTTTTTTTAAAACCGCTCACCATGCGGTGAAAATGATAAAACAGCTTTATTCCTCGGGCAAGTACAATTACAGTGTTTCCACATTTAAATACATTTTGCAATTTTTACATAATAACGTCGACTTTTTGATCGCGTTTTATTACTCTTTTTGTTCGGCTGTATGATTAAAATCATAGTTTTTATGCCACTTTTTTATGGTGTTTACTTAAAAAGTTTTAAATAGTGTGACAGTTTTATAGATCAGGTCATTTCAGATGTGGCAATGCCAAATAAGTGGATTTTTTTGTTTATTATTGTTTTAACATAAATATACGTAATTATTGGTATAATATTTTATTCACTGTTTTTGTTCTTTATTTTCATTTTTTTCAATTTAAAAAAAAAATGTTTTAAATGTATTAGTCTGATTACACCTGTTAGTATTACACTGACAAAACACCTATGAGACTATGCTACTGCCATAGTCTAACAGGCCACCATAGCTGACCGAACAGGAGTTTATTGTTTGGCCTCCTGCTGTTATGGCACCCATCGGGTTCCTGTGATCGCAAGGGTGCCGATTGGGTGGGAAAGGGAGCCCCCTTCTTCCTTTCCTAAACTTTTTGGTGCCGCGATAGCTTTTGACCGCAGCACTTAGAGGGCTAAACAGCCGGTGCGGGCAGTGCCCCTGACTTGGCTATCACTAAAGCCGAGCTCCTGGCAGTGATCATATAGGCATAGGTCCTGTGCTCGCTTGATAGCCAGGATGTATCAATATGTCTATTTGTGGGAAAGCACTTAAAAATAGGATGTACCGTAATGCCCAATGTCGTGAAGGGGTTAAGAGACAGAAGGATTTGCACAAGCCTACATCCACAGAATATTTTAAAAATTACAAAAAAGAAAATGGGCTGATGCAAAAGTTTGGGTATCCTTAGAGATTTATGTGGTCAGATAATTTTGACCAATATGACTTATTCACTATAATTGTCAGGAAACGTCATGTGAGGCAAATTTCCCAGCTACATAAAAACCCTGCCTCTTCTAAACTTGTGCCAAAAAACAGCAGCCATGGGTTCTTCTAAGCAGATGCGTAGCACTCTGAAAATGGTGGAGGCCCATGAAGCAGAAGAAGGCTATAAGAAGATAGCAAAGCATTTTCAAGGCACCCTTTCATTAGTTCGAAATGCAATTAAGAAATGGCAGCTAACAGGAACAGTGGAATTCAAGATAAGGTTTGGAAGACCAAGCTAAATTTCAGTGAGAGCTGCTCATAGGATTCTAGAGAGGCAAATGAGAACATTGGTTTGACTGCAAAAGACCTTCAGAAAGATTAAGCAGACTCTGGATTTGTGGTGCATTGTTCTACTGTGCAGAGACACCTGCACAAATATGGCTTTAATGGAACAGTCATCATAAGAAAACCTCCACTGCATTCTCACCATAAAATTCAGCATCAGAAATATGCAAAAGAACTAAATAGCTAAAGAACTAAATAAGCCTGATGCATTTTGGAAACAAGCCCAGTGGGCCGATGACCAAACCAAACCCCACTGATACAGACCCAAAATCCCTCTTTATTCAGTTCCCAGGGACTATACTAGACCCTAAACCCCATGTACCCAAACTTCCCTTCCTTCCTGCATCCCTCAACATTCCCAGATACTGTCAGAGAAGATATCCTTAGGTGGTAGCACCCAGAAGTGGAGAAGTGTAGGAATAGAGTTAGGCCATATTCATTCGTTCAGTATTTGGATTAGTGGTTCACATCAGTAGATGTAAGCCAAAACCAGGAGTGGGGCAAAAGGACGAAAAGCATAATCGAAACATGTCACCACTTCTGTATTTTTGACCCATTCTTGGTTTTGGCTTACGAATACTGATGTGAAATACTGGCCAAATACTGATAGTGTGACCGTAGCCTAAGTGAGAATACGGTACATGAAAATCACAGCAACCAGGACATTTGCTTTACAAGTAGTGCTAGATTCCTCTTTTTCTGTGAGTGTTCTGAAATGTTGGGAAGAGTTGGCAAGCATGCTAATGAAGCAGGTAAGCTAGATGGATTGGAAAAAGAAAGGCCAGGTTGTCTTTTAAAAATAAATGCAGAATTTTTAAAATTATTAAAAACTCTTGGAAACCGAGGCCAGTTGTATCAAGCACTTCAAAACGACGTCCATCCAGTAGTTCTCCTAATCACTGATCTGTCAGTGATGCAGGACCAGGGTTCTAGACGTTGTCAGGATACCACTGGGCAGAACATGTACAGTGCCTACAAGTAGTATTCAACCCCCTGCAGATTTAGCAGGTTTAATAAGATGCAAATAAGTTAGAGCCTTCAAACTTCAAACAAGAGCAGGATTTATTAACAGATGCATAAATCTTACAAACCAAAAAGTTTTGTTGCTCAGTTAAATTTTTATAAATTTTAAACATAAAAGTGTGGGTCAATTATTATTCAACCCCTAGGTTTAATATTTTGTGGAATAACCTTTGTTTGCAATTACAGCTAATAATCGTCTTTTATAAGACCTGATCAGGCCGGCACAGGTCTCTGGAGTTATCTTGGCCCACTCCTCCATGCAGATCTTCTCCAAGTTATCTAGGTTCTTTGGGTGTCTCATGTGGACTTTAATCTTGAGCTCCTTCCACAAGTTTTCAATTGGGTTAAGGTCAGGAGACTGACTAGGCCACTGCAACACCTTGATTTTTTGCCTCTTGAACCAGGCCTTGGTTTTCTTGGCTGTGTGCTTTGGGTCGTTTTCTGTTTGGAAGATGAAATGACGACCCATCTTAAGATCCTTGATGGAGGAGCGGAGGTTCTTGGCCAAAATCTCCAGGTAGGCCGTGCTATCCATCTTCCCATGGATGCGGACCAGATGGCCAGGCCCCTTGGCTGAGAAACAGCCCCACAGCATGATGCTGCCACCACCATGCTTGACTGTAGGGATGGTATTCTTGGGGTCGTATGCAGTGCCATCCAGTCTCCAAACGTCACGTGTGTGGTTGGCACCAAAGATCTCGATCTTGGTCTCATCAGACCAGAGAACCTTGAACCAGTCAGTCTCAGAGTCCTCCAAGTGATCATGAGCAAACTGTAGACGAGCCTTGACATGACGCTTTGAAAGTAAAGGTACCTTACGGGCTCATCTGGAACGGAGACCATTGCGGTGGAGTACGTTACTTATGGTATTGACTGAAACCAATGTCCCCACTGCCATGAGATCTTCCCGGAGCTCCTTCCTTGTTGTCCTTGGGTTAGCCTTGACTCTTCGGACAAGCCTGGCCTCGGCACGGGAGGAAACTTTCAAAGGCTGTCCAGGCCGTGGAAGGCTAACAGTAGTTCCATAAGCCTTCCACTTCCGGATGATGCTCCCAACAGTGGAGACAGGTAGGCCCAACTCCTTGGAAAGGGTTTTGTACCCCTTGCCAGCCTTGTGACCCTCCACGATCTTGTCTCTGATGGCCTTGGAATGCTCCTTTGTCTTTCCCATGTTGACCATGTTTGAGTGCTGTTCACAAGTTTGGGGAGGGTCTTAAATAGTCAGAAAAGGCTGGAAAAAGAGATAACTAATCCAAACATGTGAAGCTCATTGTTCTTTGTGCCTGAACTACTTCTTAATACTTTAGGGGAACCAAACAGAATTCTGGTGGGTTGAGGGGTTGAATAATAAATGACCCTCTGAAAAAACTTTTCCCAATTTAAAAAAAAAAATAAACAAAGAAATAACATTCTTTTTTGCTGCAGTACATTTCACACTTCCAGGATGATCTACAGTCCAAATGTCACAATGCCAAGTTAATTCCAAATGTGTAAACCTGCTAAATCTGCAGAGGGTTGAATACTACTTGTAGGCACTGTACATTCCTAATCAAAAACTACATGTGGCTTTGTTGAGCTCATTAACTAATGTTTTCCTGCAGTCAGACAGTAAAATCATTTAGCGTTGAGTAATTATGACAAGTGTGATTTCTTACTTATAAGGCGATTATGTCTCCAAGGCTTCAGGAATCATAAATCCAAGCATTAGATTAAAAGCCTTGGAGAATTAATTAATTAGAATGGTGAAATATAACATGTGTAAGGAGGTATGTAAAAAATGTAAAATTGTAATGCATATCCAGAGAAAATGTAATTTATGATGTGAGAAATGTGGGACATACAATGGACGACATAATATATACTGAAACGGGATTAAAAAATAAGAATTTTAGAAAGTTATCAAACATGAGCCATAGATTTGTATTCATCTACATTTAGGCAGTGCATTTTTTCGTTGTGCCATGTAGATTAGCAGGTTAGGCTGTCACACAATTTTACCATGATTTTATTGTGATTATGGATCTGTTTTTTGGCTAATGTTTTTACAGCAGAAATGCACTAATAAAATCACCCTATAGCTACACCTTACATTATAATTAGAAAGCATAAAAAAGCAGGGAAACCATGTCAAAACAGAATAAATAAATGTATTTCCTTACAAAATCATATAAAAAAATGACATATTTTAGAAGACGTCATTGGATTTTTCAGCCAGAAAAATCCGTGTCCATAAGCTCTCAGTGATCATACTCTTAAACTAACAAACTAATAGGGAAAATATGAAATGTTATTAGACACTGTAAGGTAGATTCACAAATGGACAAAACTACTATTTTAATGTACTGATGGGTCAAGTGATAAATGGTAGTAATTAGTGATGAGCAAGTATACTCGTTGCTCGGGTTTTCCCGCTCACGCTCGGGTGGTCACCGAGTATTTATGACTGCTCGGAGATTTACTTTCTGTTGACACAGCTAAATGATTTACAGCTACTAGTCAGCCTGAGTACATGTGGGGGTTGCCTGGTTACTAGGGAATCCCCACATGTAATGAAGCTGTCTAGTAGCCGCAAATCATCCAGCTGCGGCAAGGAATACTAAATCTCCGAGCAGTCATAAATAACTCAGAGACCACCCGAGCAACGAGTATACTCGCTCATCACTAGTAGTAATTATATCTTGTTCCTGTAAAAAATATTATTATAGAGAGACCTAAATAACTTTAGCTCTCTGATTTTCCTTAACTTTATGGATCACATAAGGCTCATTTGCTATTTAGTGACTTCATTATTGACAAAACTATTCGTTAAAAGTCCATCACCCACAATGCTGCCATATATGTGTGCACCGTTACGTCTTCTCACTTACATATTAGGAGTGTTAACCCGCTTATTATTGGCAGTGCTCACTTCCCAGAGCGAGCACTTTCTGCATGCTGATGGCGTGAGTGCACATTCTCGTACTTCTGATACCCGGCTGCATTCTCCACACGGTCTTCATTGCGCTGATGCTGCTTGCTACCCTAATACACACAGAAGTGTAGCATCGGCTTCAGAGAACTACTTTCTGGAGCTGCATGCTATACTTCCAGGGGTATTAGGGTAGAGAGCATAAGCAGCAGAAAGAAGACAGAGACAAGAAGGCACCAGGCCATTGTGAGCGTGTGTTCGGGGATAAACTAATTACTAGCTCCACAAAACATAAATGACTCGGAGAAGCTGACAACATGTCCCAGCTATTTGAAAGTTAAAATCAAACACAATACCATCACCTAGCAGCATCCACAGTACTAGGGCCTAGGGACAAATATACAGGTAATAGTAGCTAGAGATACAGTGGGGCAAAAAAGTATTTAGTCAGTCAGCAATAGTGCAAGTTCCACCACTTAAAAAGATGAGAGGCGTCTGTAATTTACATCATAGGTAGACCTCAACTATGGGAGACAAACTGAGAAAAAAAAATCCAGAAAATCACATTGTCTGTTTTTTATCATTTTATTTGCATTTTATGGTGGAAAATAAGTATTTGGTCAGAAACAAAATTTCATCTCAATACTTTGTAATCTATCCTTTGTTGGCAATGACAGAGGTCAAACGTTTTCTGTAAGTCTTCACAAGGTTGCCACACACTGTTGTTGGTATGTTGGCCCATTCCTCCATGCAGATCTCCTCTAGAGCAGTGATGTTTTTGGCTTTTCGCTTGGCAACACGGACTTTCAACTCCCTCCAAAGGTTTTCTATAGGGTTGAGATCTGGAGACTGGCTAGGCCACTCCAGGACCTTGAAATGCTTCTTACGAAGCCACTCCTTCATTGCCCTGGCGGTGTGCTTTGGATCATTGTCATGTTGAAAGACCCAGCCACGTTTCATCTTCAATGCCCTTGCTGATGGAAGGAGGTTTGCACTCAAAATCTCACGAAACATGGCCCCATTCATTCTTTCATGTACCCGGATCAGTCGTCCTGGCCCCTTTGCAGAGAAACAGCCCCAAAGCATGATGTTTCCACCACCATGCTTTACAGTAGGTATGGTGTTTGATGGATGCAACTCAGTATTCTTTTTCCTCCAAACACGACAAGTTGGGTTTCTACCAAACAGTTCCAGTTTGGTTTCATCAGACCATAGGACATTCTCCCTAAACTCCTCTGGATCATCCAAATGCTCTCTAGCAAACTTCAGACGGGCCCGGACATGTACTGGCTTAAGCAGTGGGACACGTCTGGCACTGCAGGATCTGAGTCCATGGTGGCGTAGTGTGTTACTTATGGTAGGCCTTGTTACATTGGTCCCAGCTCTCTGCAGTTCATTCACTAGGTCCCCCCGCGTGGTTCTGGGATTTTTGCTCACCGTTCTTGTGATCATTCTGACCCCACGGGGTGGGATTTTGCGTGGAGCCCCAGATCGAGGGAGATTATCAGTGGTCTTGTATGTCTTCCATTTTCTAATTATTGCTCCCACTGTTGATTTCTTCACTCCAAGCTGGTTGGCTATTGCAGATTCAGTCTTCCCAGCCTGGTGCAGGGCTACAATTTTGTTTCTGGTGTCCTTTGACAGCTCTTTGGTCTTCACCATAGTGGAGTTTGGAGTCAGACTGTTTGAGGGTGTGCACAGGTGTCTTTTTATACTGATAACAAGTTTAAACAGGTGCCATTACTACAGGTAATGAGTGGAGGAAAGAGGAGACTCTTAAAGAAGAAGTTACAGGTCTGTGAGAGCCAGAAATCTTGATTGTTTGTTTCTGACCAAATACTTATTTTCCACCCTAAAATGCAAATAAAATAATAAAAAAACAGACAATGTGATTTTCTGGATTTTTTTTTCTCAGTTTGTCTCCCATAGTTGAGGTCTACCTATGATGTAAATTACAGACGCCTCTCATCTTTTTAAGTGGTGGAACTTGCACTATTGCTGACTGACTAAATACTTTTTTGCCCCACTGTATATTAAATTACAATGATATTAATATTTGTTCAAAAATCAAGAAATTGCTGATAAACTTTTAACCCTTCTAACTTTCTAATAAAAAATATTATCTTTCAAAAATTATGTTGATGTCAAGTAGACATGTGGTAAATGTTATTTATTATCAATCTTGTGTGTTATAATTCGCTGGTTTAATTGCACAACAATTCAAAGTTTGAAAATTACAAAATTTTCACTTTTTTGTCAAATTTTCGATATTTTCATAAATAAACGCAAATCATATCAACCAAAATTTACCACTAACATGAAGTACAATGCGTCAAGAAAAAACATTCTCAGAAACACTGGTATACGCTGCGCAGATTGGCATCTCGGCCACGCAGTGACAGTTCAGTGCCGACAACGGTCGCTGACAGCTGAGCAGCATGGGAAGAGATGCGGGGACCAATGCTGTCAGTCCCCACACTCGGGGAGCTCTGATCGGACAGTCAATATGAATGACCGATGACAGCATGATTGCGCAGAGTTTTAGCAGTAAAAAAGTAATTATTCTTTCTTCAACACCTAATGGTATAAATTTCTGTGAGGCACATGTGGCGTCAACATGCACACTGCATTTCTAGGTGAAACTAGACTTTATTGTATCCATGCTATATTGTTCCTTTTGACCTGATTATAGTATCTCCTATGACGCTTCCATTGTCCATCCAGTTTGTATATACTTTTTTTGTTTGTTTATTTTATTTCTTATTTTGTATATAATTTTTCCTTCACATTTGTAGTAACTGATGAAGGTCTGGATACAGGACCGAAACGTTTTGTGTACTACATTAAAGTTGACACGAGCATTAAGTTGAGTGCCAGGTTTCTTCTTTTAGTCTGATCTGCAGACACACTCCGTACACACACTCTACAATGCAGTATGTCAATCAAAGTGTTGAGGAGTTATTATAGCAAGCTCACTGTAGAGTGAGCGGTGACTGCAACACTCACTTGCACCGCCCCGATATCTGGACGCGAGCGGCTGCAGGGAGAATATAAGTCATTTTCTCTCTGTAGCTGCTCTTCCAGTACCCGGCTAAATAGGATTTAAAAACTATTTTGTTGCAGATCACCCTAAACAGGAAGGTAAATAGTGTTTTTGGAAGTGACAGGTTTCCTTTAAATTCAACATTAGTTATTATGTGCCTAAAACAGGAAGACATAAAATATATTTTTGTACCCAATTAAGACAGATTTTTGACGTAGATTAATAAATGATCTCCAGTGTATCCTTTAAAGTTTTTGTCTTCATTTTTTTTTAAAATAGTAATAGTAATGCTTTTCTGGATAAACTATTGTGCACTTTCTAGCTGCTGTACATAATAGGACTATGCTCCCCCATGTTTTATTGTATAATCTTCCATGCTTTGCATTTACATCTAATAATCACCTGCGTGATTCATAGCTTTGTTTATTTGCACGGTGCAAATATAACACCTGCTAACAGACAATTATAATAATGGTTTTAGAAATAACATGGGACAATGAATGCTTTTAGCAAATTAAAAGTAATTAGATTTATAACAAATTCAGTTACCAGATATTCAATCCTCACGATTTAGTGAATGCAGTTAATTATCTGAGCAGCTCTCTTCACTGGCGTCACTGTAGCTATCTCTATATAACAGGAGACGAAAGAGAAGAATCATTTAAATAGCATTGAATTCCATTGAAAATATTCAGTACAAATAATTCCTTAAATGGTAATCTGGTGATAAGTTATCGGTGCGTAGTTTTTTGTTTTGTTTTTTTTCAGTGTACTTGATCCGCTTTTGGGGCACGCATCAGTATTTACCATATTTGTTGCATCAGTTTTTCTCGTGTGAAATCGTCTCCTACCCATTAAATATATGTGCATGTAGCTCCTTCAAAGACAAGTCCAGCAATACTTTTACATGACCAAATCTATTCCTCCATTACTCATTAATCTGGGTTTTAATTTATATGCAAATGAGGCTGAAGATCTGATGCCTCCGCCCAACGCCCCCATCTATTTGACTGACAGTCTCAAGGCAAAGGACTTCAAGGGAATCTGTCAGAAGGATTTCACCTCCCCATACTATTTATATACCCATGTAGCTCTTTTAAACACATATCCTCTGTTACTGAGAAATCAGAGTTTGAATTGATATGCAAATATAAGACTGTAGAGCTTTTGTAGGTCTGGAGCCTCTGTCACTCCAGCTCTATTAACTGCCCAGTGCTATCTCCTCATGCTTGACCGACGGCCCCTATGCTGTGTGACGTCAGGCAAAGGAACTGTCAGTCAATAAGGAGTAGACAACACTGGGTGGGCAATAGTTCCATATTTACCATAATCCTTCAGCCTTCATATCAGGTCAAATGCTGATTTCTCAGTAAAGGGGGAACTGACTGGACATTTAAACGTATTGATTGACTTGTCTTTGAAAAAGCTACATGAATATATAAATAGTTTTGGGCTGAAATCCTGCTAAAAGATTCCCTTTCAGGCAAAAGAGTATGACTTCAGGGAAAGGAATCATCAGTGAAGCAGTAAGAGGCAGCGCCGGATGGGGAATAGAGCTGGAGTGACAGAGGCTTCAGATCTATAAATCGTTCTTCGGCCTCATTTGCATATCAATTTAAGTAATAATTTCTTGGTAATAGAGGACAAATTGTCTAAGTAAAATTATTGCTGGACTTGTCTTTGAAAGAGCTACAAGTGCATATAAATAGCTTGAGGTGTGAAATCCCTTTAAGGAAGTATACATTTTTACAAAACAGACAGAAAGCCTCAGCTCTATTTTCAATTTCAGTTTAAAGAAGAAGAAATGTATTTACTCATGCAATCCCATGTTACCAGAGATAACTATAGAACAATTAACGTTTCGGCCATGACTCCGGACCTTCATCTGAATGGTGCGGGTTGCTGTGGTTGTTGGAGATGGAAATGTGTATAGCGCTTTGGTGGATGTGTCAGACATGCGTGGCACTAAGAAGCTACACCACATAGAGGCTGTCAGTCAAGCAGGTAGAGGCGGCGCTGGGTGGGGAATAGAGCTGGAGTGACAGAGGCTGAAGAACTACCCTTTCCATTTGCATATCAATTCAAATGCTGGTTTTGTCTTTGAAAAACCTATATGGGAATATAAATAGTTTGAAGTGTGGAATCCTGCTGACAGATTACTTTTAAGTCATGCTTGGGTCTTTTCAACTGTTCTAAGGTATAGAAATACAAAATAAACTTAATGAGACCACCTCAATTGATATGTTACTAGGGGGGCAGAGATGAGTGGATAATGCACAAATTATATCCCACACACATCAAACTTAGATTTAGAAACTGTAGTGGATGAAAAATAACTGCTAAAAGTTGATTAGCACAATATAAGAAATCAACCACATGCAGAGTATAAAAAATTATAATATATGAAACTTTTAATGAAGCATTGTACGAGCGGCCCCTGCCAAGTTAAACAAATTTTTTGGGGGGTGCGAAGAGGATGGGTATGTATTAAGTCACTTTCAGTAATTTCCTGGTAAAAAATAATAAAATAATTCAATAGAGTTACACAGGTGAGTTTTGCAATACTTTCTTTTTCTTACACCCCTCTGTTCAGTTTTCAAAAATGTAGGTAGGGCAGTACGATAGCTCAGTGGTTAGCACTGTTGCTTTGCAGCGTTGGAGTCCTGGGCTCAAATCCATCCAATGACAACACCTGCAAGGAGTTTGTATGTTCTCCCCGTGTTTGCGTGGGTTTCCTTCGGGTTCTCCAGTTTCCTCCCACATTCCAAAGACATACTGATAGGGAAATTAGATTGCAAGCATCACGTCCAGAGGTAGAGCAGACCATCTGCTGGGGTTTACATAGAAGAGAACCCTGCCCATGGTTTCCAGCAGAGAGCTAATTAGTTTATTACATACCAGCTCTGTCACGGGGCAAAAATAGGAAGACAGGAGATTAGGAATCTGGGCCCCTGAACTGCCCCTCAGGCTAGGGGAAGCCCTGTCTTTCCTTAATTTGGGGGTACCCTTGAAGGTAGGGAGGCCCAAGTCACCGACCTGTCCCTGTCTCCTGTTAAACCCTGAACTAAACCCCCAACCCCCACCCCAGGAGGTGAACAGTGTAAACAGCACCACAAAGCAAATAAACAGGAATAAACAATATGGGAGTGAGGGGAACACGATACAAAAAGGTGAATGCACAAACTACAAAGTAACAAAACTCAGAACTTAGCTTGTGCACACCGCTGAAGACTCCACAACACAGATAATACAGCAACTGAGCTCCAAACACCAGACGTGGCTGACACCAGGGAGCTGCTACTGCAAGGTTGGTCTCCTGAAAGGAACTGTATAACAGTCAGCTGATGCACCAGGTGACCTTATAAAGGATGGTGGGAGTGGTCACACACATCAGCTGACCCAGCAGCAATGCAATAACACCAGCGGCCACCGGGGGGAGAAAACTGCATTAACCCCCAATGTCCAGAAAGGAAAAAGGGTTTAAATCAGAGGGAAACCAGATCTGCCACATATCCAAACATGGATCGTGACAAGCTCATTGCAGCAAAACACAGGTGGACAGAAAATTGACAACTAGTCTTGACTATCTAAAAGCTAAATTCCCACATACTGCTGGTGTCCACAGGTAACTGTTGTATTAGTGCGGTGATCCCTAGTGACCAGGGCATACTTACTAGGGACAACAGAAAAAAGGGTGAAATCCAGCTCACCTAGTTGAAATGCAGTTCGTGGACATTGTCCTAGGGCGGAGCAGGGGTGGAAGTTGTGTCATCAGCAGCAGATAAAGATGCAAATGCTGGGTATATCTAGCATCACGTCCACAGGTAATGATTAAAATCAAAGTACTTTATTATTCCATGTTAAAATTTAAGATTAAAAACATTCCTTACAAATAGTGCAAAAAAAATTTGGGTTGAACCTTACGTGTTTCGAACAATTCAGTTCTTATTCATAGTACAATCCCAATATGTATAGAATCCATTTTATATCAAAAGAAAGAGGAAGTGGCATCTGTGTATCGAAAAAATATATTTTCCTTTTTTCTTCCCTTCTCCTCCTTCCTTCCTCCTTCATAATGAAAATAAGACATGCATACTTTATGGAGTACGCTACTTCAAAGATATACCTAAGATCTGATCTAATATTCACTTATTTTTTAGTGCATGTATCTAAATTAACGATCCAAGAAGCTTATGGGCAAAGGTCTATATATGAGAAAGAACTTCTAAACATGTTAAAAGATTCCACATTTTATCAGCAATTGGTTTCTGATCCTATTAACCAAATCAAGGAATCTTTAACAAAACTTCTGCATGAAGGCGTACATCTTGGCCAGCTAAACAAGCTGAATATTTAAATCCTCCCTGTATGAGGACTCCTCTACTCCATGCTCTCCCAAAAATGCACAAGGAGAAATTTCCACCACCATTCAGACCTATAGTGTCTGGCATGGGATTCTTGTTTGAAAATCTCCGTGAGATATACTGCATGTATATATATATAGATAGATAGATCTTCCACCAATTTGGGAACATATAGGCTAGTGAGGTTGAAAACTTACCCCATAGAATATCCTTGGCATTGTAGAGGAAATGTGTCCAGAAAAGAGAAATAATAGTTTATCAATAAAAAGTGAGGATGTTGTATAACATGCTAACTTCGGGACGATATGACCTCATGAGTTTTTATGTGCATATTGGAGGGAAAGAACACAGATGCATGAAGACAGTTCTTTGATCGTAAGGAGACACATTGAGTCTCCAGGTTGGATGGATCCAAAAAGGGGTATAAATGACCCAAGCATGGCTCAAAAGGGGAGATTAAGCAGGGAGGCATCCCTGGAGGAGAAACATACTAGAAAAAAGACATCCCTGGTAAAAGACGTTTAGGGAGCATTCAAGGCACCATGCCAAGAAAGAGGCCCTAATGATGAAGGAGCTAAACCAAAAGAGAAGACATTCCAAGGAGGAACAATGGCCACACAAAGGTGGTGTAACAAGGCGGCACAAAGCGAGAGACCTATCATTCACCTGCGGCAGTAGGAGAAGCCAACCAGAGGCAGTTTTTTACAGTATTTTTTCTCTGAAATGCTGGAGTGTTTCAGAGAAAAACATATCCGTCTGCAAATGTGCTGACAGGCTCTGATTTATGCTGTCTGCGATTTGGGCAGCATGAATCAGGTGACGAGTTCCCTTCAATCTTTATTATGATGCTTATTTAATCTTGGGTAAATACAATTTCCTTTCATACACTTTTGTTGGTATGCTTTCTTTGCTGACCGTCCCCTAGAATCCATGTAGGGTTATTATTGAGCGGTATTTTGATTGTTTGACATTGATATTGTCGATCCAGAATTCTTGTCATTCGGTATTGGTATTGTGTCTGAAAAAATTACTTACATTGTCATCTTTGCGGACACTGATTGGCTCCACTGATCACTGAGATTATAGGAAACATAGGAGAGAAAAACAGTGGGATATCCGGCCAGAAGTATGGAGAAGCAGAGGGAATTGATAACTGAGTATATACAATTTATTACTGTCCCTTTTAGCCAGAAATCTGTTATAAGATAATATACAGTATATTCTTCTTATTTCTACAGAAAATGGCTTAAAAAATTGTCTAATAGTTATATTTCCCAGCAGCTTGCCATAGCAAGTTTCCCAATAATACTAATGCTTCCCTATGCCTTCCTGTATTGATAATCTTCTCATTATCCCATTCTAATTCCTTCACTTTTGACAGACGGTCTACCATACAAGTGATCTCTTGTTCTGTTAGATACATTTGCCCCTAATCACTTTAATAGACTTCTTTGCTTCAATAGAAGTGACAGGATACACAGTAAAAGCAAATACATTTTCTCCGCTAATGCTCTGCATACATTAGGACACCCCCCACTGTTCCTTGAAACCCAATATTTTCTTGGAATACGCAAAGATGGCGTCTTTCAGCATACATTCAGAAAATCCAAAATAAAAATAACTAACTCTGATCTACTAACATTTTAGGTCTACAGCTCCTATGCCAACCTAGTGTCACAAGGGTGCCACGTTCGCCTGGAAGACCTGGAGATAGACGGTCACGTTGGGTAATGAATCGCAGGTCTTCTTTAGAGATGGTGTGATTTGTGTCCCATATATTAAATAAGTTTAGTTTCTTCTGGTGCTGAAGAGTTTAACGACTCTTTCTATGCTGGTCAGAAACATGCAGCCCCATTTCAGCTTCTTCTCATCTGGTCATCACCTCTTCCTATATAAACGGGTCAGACCTTCTTGTCTCTGCTGGTGAAAGGTTCGTCTTCCTTTGCGGTTTGCTAAAGTGAAGTGGTTGGAGTAGAGTTGTTGTAGAAGTGTTCTGTGGTTTGCTGTAGTACATGTGTGTTTATCTCCTGGCCCTGATCCCATTAAATGTATTCCTCCCTGTCCCTTTCTTCCTCCCTATTGTTGGTTAGTGTTTTTGTATGATAGGGGTTTTCGATTATCCCTGTTTTATTTTTGTGTCTTGTTTACATTACATTTCTGTCCCATGCCTCATGGGGTGGGGGAGGGTACAGATCAGGGTTTTCCAGGAGCATAGTAAGGTCAGAGACTGGGGCTTCTCTACCTTCAAGAGTACCCCCAGGACATGGAAGTTAGGGTCCCAGTTCCAGGCGCAGTTTGAGACCCCCCCCCCCTTCCTTACCGAAGACAGTCATAGCCTGACACCTAGATGCCTCCATGATAACAAACTGCAACTCAGGGTCTGTACTGTATTTAATCTGTAAACACAAATTGGTAGGACAGTTTGCAAAGTTGCCTTATTTCTTATTTTGGATCATTTGGAGAAGTGGAAATTGGCTGCAAAGGTGAACATTATTATTTTAACATAAAATTCTAAAGAATACTTAGGATATACAAGACGCTGGAATGGGTATTTAATGGTTACTCTGCATTAAAAATAACATTCAACATTATTCAAAAATTCTGCATAAAAAAAATTAGGGTCAAAGGTAAGGTTTCTCCTTGTGGAGAGTGACATACCAGCCCTGGCTTGTTAAGAAAGGAGGCGTATTCGCTGTGCAATGCTCCTCTGGGAAATGTAATATGCAAATTGTCTCTTCAGAGAGAAAGAGGACTTGAACTCTATAGTGCCACCTGTTGGAAGTAGCGATCCTACAAGTCACAATCAACCCTTTAACGAGTCTTGCAATATGACTTAGGATAAAAGCCAAATTGAGATTCTGATTTGACTTTTAACCTAAGTCATACTGCAAGACTCGTTAAAGGGTTGATTGTAACTTGAAGGATCTCTGCTTTCAACTTGTGGCGTTATAGAGTTTAAATCCTCTTTCTCTCTGATGAGGCAATTTACATAAAACAAACAGTGATTTTCAACATATCCATTAAAGAAGCCCTCCTATATTTCTTCATTAAATGTGTGTAAATGTGTAGGTTGGGTAGTGTGAGTGTATAAATATAATCACCTATTGCTGCTCTCTCTAGGACCAGCGTCTTTCCTCTCCTGTTCTCGGTGACCTCACCGCTCTACAGACTCTACTGACTCTCCGGGTCACATTGTGCTCTTCGTGAACTGGAAGTAGCTTGGACAAAGTAAGCCTATGGAGCATGAGTACAAGGCTCCGAAAAAGGCTCCATAGACTTACAATTTAAGGGAAGAGTCAGATTGCCATATAAATCGAAGGGGGATCGTAAAGCAATGTTCAGACTGGCGTGACAGCTTCATATATTTTTATGAGGCTGTCAAACTCGGGTCAGGAAAGCCGCCGGCCAGTCTGAGCTTTGCGTTGCGATCCTTGTCCGAGTAATACGACGATCTGATTCGTCCCTAAACGAGACTTCCGGTTCTAGCATAGAGCATAGAATGAGGCAGATAATCTGAAGTGTGGTGACGTCAGTGAGAAGAGGAGCTGGACCCTGGAGAAAGTGGCTTTATATGAGTATATTAATACACTAAAACTATACTACATAAAGATATATACAGTATATATATATATACATTTAATTAAAAAAATATAAATGGGAGTGCTTCTTTAAATGAGCTCGGGTTGGTAATCCCTTATGTGCCCCTGTTGTACCTATTTGCCTAAATTTAAACTTTTGTAGTCAAGGCTTTAAAACTGTCAATTATCTTGTCCAAGATTCAGCAAAATGTCAAGGTTTCTCCAGAACGTTGCGATCTCCATGTTTCTGTAGACAAGAAGTGGCTAAAAAGATAAACAAGGTGGCAGCTAGAGGAAGCACTGAATGTAAAAGAAAGCCTTTCTGATCTCAGCAACTGCAGATTATTGTGTAAAGCTGGCAATCGACAGGAATATTGGCTGCCAATCAAACCACCGTTCCACAGAGTTTCATTATTGATTTGATGATTGTATAGGAAGCATGCAAATCCACTGAACATGACAACAAATCTCCATGCAGAAGAGCATTCCTTCTGTTACCAAATACTTATATGTTCTAGCACGGACATTTTTTTTTTGTATCACAGTAGTTGATTGAACAATACAATAGTAGCATTTCATCAGTAATTAACAAGAAATAAATGAAAACAAGTTGTGTATACATGTTCTAACTGATGGAAATGTTCTGCAGATGGATCCAATTGTTTAAAGATGGATGGTCACCAGAATTCAGAATAGAATCTCAGACTGATGTATTTACTTCCATAATCCATGTCACAATGGCTGTATCATTCTTTTTGAAAGTGTAAACGTAATCTTTGCTCCCTTGGTCTGATTGACAGCTTCTCAGTGTCCCTCCTCCCCGTTGCAGCTCATCTCACAGCTGTTCATTACAAGCTGCAGGTGTCAGTCAGAGGGTGGAGTTTGAACACACTTCGGCCCACTTTTTGTCATAAAAGCTTTGAAAAGTCACAAATTTTGGCGCAGCTCAAGGTTGTATCAAAATGTAGGGACTTTTGACGTTTTTGGAAGTTTTTACCAGTTACTAAATGGATGTAGCTGGGGCAGAACGTGGGCACAGTGGGGCATGATACCACAGGTCATCTAATTCATGATGAGCTGTGGTGTTCGCTAAGCTAGAAATGTTACTCCAGTCCCTGAATGGAGTGAGATTTCTGGCGTAGTGCACAGAGGCGAAAGCATCTGATTCCACCAAAACAATCATCAGGACCAGCGTCAAAATCGCCAATCTTCATGAATTGGGGCCTTCCACTCTAGAGCTTTCACTATTTAGCTGGACTTATAAAAGGCAGCCTTTCTGACATGGATAAATATAGTAAGCACACCAGCCTCATCATGTCTAAGAGATCTATTTATTACTGCATGTAGTTTGCATTGTGGAATCAGGGGACAGATCTGCTTTAAGAAACATAAATGTAAACTATAAGCAATTGTCTTTTACTCTCATATTATTAACAATTGTCATTGCATCTATGGACAGTTTTCATTAAACTTTTAGAACTTGAAGATTTTTAAAAAGTAGGTTAGGCAGCAAAAACAGCAACTTGACTGGTTATTAAAGGGAAACAGTCACTTCCCAAAATGCTATTATCCTGCAGATATGGGGTTAATCTGCAGATTAATAGTGTTCCAAAGCTGTCTGAATGCTGCACTAATAGCTGATGGAAGGAAATGTGCTTTAATTCCTCCTTGCATCCTCTGGCTTTCAGTCATAAAGGCGCGGCTGCCGCAGCTTTAGTCACCGCTCAGTACTTATTGAGCCACAGCTGTAACTGCTCCCCGCACTGACTGACAGCCACTCTATAGTGCATCAGTGTTGAGCCGGTTGTCAGTCAGTGTGGTTATAGCCGCAGCTCACTATAAATGTTGCTGAAGCCGTGCCAGATGCCTCTATGACTGAAAGCTCGAGGCTGCCGGGTAAATTACGGATG
Source organism: Ranitomeya variabilis (assembly GCF_051348905.1). Classification (NCBI taxonomy): domain Eukaryota; kingdom Metazoa; phylum Chordata; class Amphibia; order Anura; family Dendrobatidae; genus Ranitomeya; species Ranitomeya variabilis. Next base: position 76,175,020 of record NC_135234.1, read on the forward strand.
ATTTCCATCCAGGCAGCAGCGCTTTTAGTGCACCGACCAGGCAACTTTGGAAAACTATTAACCTGAAGATTAACCCCCGATCTGCAGGATAATACCATTTGGAGATGTGATAGGTTCCCTTTAATGACAGCTTCTATACTGCTCTATTGTAAGAATTTTCATATACAGAAATGTGAAAAACAGGCATGCTCGCGCAAGTGAATTAGTGCAAAAATGAAGGCATTCTCCATTCTTGTGGCTTCCAGACCTATGCTCAATATAAACAATGTGATCCCCACTAAATATATCTTTGGGGATAAATCCATAGATGCAAAAGTTGCCAATCCATTAATTTACTTATTTCAGGACGGGAATGGGACATGGAAGAGACAGCAATAAAGAACCCTATTGTCCATCAAAAAAACTTATTGCCATTTACTGCAGAATCAGAAATTAGAGAAGCAGCCAAAGTTTAGTAATTCTTTATTTTCTATTATTAATCTTTGTTATAGCAAACATTTTTTGGAAAAAGTGATAACAAGGAGTGCAGCCAAATTGATTATCACCTTTGAATTAGCTTCCAGCAATTGATGGTAAAATGTCACTTTAGTAATTTTTTTCTGAGACGTTTCATAGGGAACCTTTCAAGTTCCATTACACTTTTAAACTGCTTCCATGACCTTTCAGACATATATTCATTTTGGATCTGCATATATTTGAGAAAAATCAACACATTACTAGCACCTCACTGTATATTATAGCACCACTCCAGCAAATCTTTTTTATTTCAGCATTAAAGTGGTGCTACTAATGTAAGTTCTTTGCCTCCAGTCTTAGGCCGCCGTCACACATGCGAGTTTTACGGATGTAAGAGCGCAGAAACTACGTGCGTAAAACTCGCATAACATACGGCACAATGATTCTCAATGGGTCTAGTCCTATCAGCCGTATATTACGGATCCGTAATATACGGCGTTCTACGGCCGTACAAAATCGCAGCATGCTGCGTTTGTCAGCGTATTGCGCAAATAATACGCCAATGAAAGTCTATGGGGGTGAGAAAAATACGGATTCCACACGGACCAGCAGTGTGACTTGCGAGAAATACGCAGCGGTGTTAGTGAAAAGTCGGTAATTCAATTGCCGGCTTTTCATTTCTCCTGCCTAAACCCGACAGGATATGAGACATGGTTTACATACAGTAAACCATCTCATATCCCTTTTTTTTTTGCATATTCCACACTACTAATGTTAGTAGTGTGTATGTGCAAAATTTGGGCGCTGTAGCTGCTAAAATAAAGGGTTAAATGGCGGAAAAAATTGGCGTGGGCTCCCGCACAATTTTATCCGCCAGAGTGGTAAAGCCAGTGACTGACGGCAGATATTAATAGCCAGGAGAGGGTCCATGGTTATTGGCCCCCCCGTGGCTAAAAACATCTGCCCCCAGCCACCCCAGAAAAGGCACATCTGGAAGATGCGCCTATTCTGGCACTTGGCCACTCTCTTCCCACTCCCGTGTAGCGGTGGGATATGGGGTAATGAAGGGTTAATGCCACCTTGCTATTGTAAGGTGACATTAAGCCAGATTAATAATGGAGAGGCGTCAATTATGACACCTATCCATTATTAATCCAATTGTTTGAAAGGGTTAAAAAACACACACACACATGATTTAAAAGTATTTTAATGAAATAAACACAGTGGTTGTTTTAATATTTTATTGCTCTCTCAATCCATTTGCAGACCCTCGCTTGGCAAAACAATAAACACACAATATACATACCTTCTGCTGACCCGTCACGTCCCACGAGGTAATCCATCTGAAGGGGTTAAAATAATTTACAAGCAGGAGCCCTGCAAATGCAGCTGTGCTCGTGCTTGTAATTCCTCGGCGAATGAAGGAAATGTAGGTCATTGACCTACATTTCCTTCAGTCGCGGTGATGCGCCCCTGCTGGATGTTCTCATGAACTGCAGCCTGGGAACTTTTTCCCACGCTCCAGGTCATATGAGGACATCCACCAGGGGGCGCATCACCGCGACTGAAGGAAATGTAGGTCAATGACCTACATTTCCTTCATTCGCCGGGGAATTACAAGCATGAGCACAGCTGCATTTGCAGGGCTCCTGCTTGTAAATTATTTTAACCCCTTCAGATGGATTACCTCGTGGGACGTGACGGGTCAGCAGAAGGTATGTATATTGTGTGTTTATTGTTTTGCCAAGCGAGGGTCTGCAAATGGATTGAGAGAGCAATAAAATATTAAAACAACCGCTGTTTATTTCATTAAAATACTTTTAAATCATGTGTGTGTGTGTTTTTTAACCCTTTCAAACAATTGGATTAATAATGGATAGGTGTCATAATTGACGCCTCTCCATTATTAATCTGGCTTAATGTCACCTTACAATAGCAAGGTGGCATTAACCCTTCATTACCCCATATCCCACCGCTACACGGGAATGGGAAGAGAGTGGCCAAGTGCCAGAACAGGCGCATCTTCCGCCATTTAACCCTTTATTTTAGCAGCTACAGCGCCCAAATTTTGCATACACACACTACTAACATTAGTAGTGTGGAATATGCAAAAAAAAATGGGGATATGAGATGGTTTACTGTATGTAAACCATGTCTCATATCCTGTCGGGTTTGGGAAGGAGAAATGAAAAGCCGTCAATTGAATTACCGGCTTTTCACAGACATCGCGCTGTAGTAAATATAAATACAGACTATATATATATATATATATATATATATATATATATATATATATATATATATATATACACTGTATATATGTTTTCCCGAACATTTGAGCACATAAATCCATTAGATGTCGGTTTTGCAAGCCTGCAAGAAAATATCGCAGTACGGATGCCATATGGATTACATACGGAGGATGCCATGCGCAAAATACGCTGACACACCCTGCCTACGGATCACTATTTTGGGAACATTTCTCCGTATTACGGCCGTAAAATACGGACCGTATTGTCTTACACCGAGTGTGACGCCGGCCTTACACTTACCAGCCGCCATCTTCTGCTCTTCTCAGTGCCGCTCCGGTCCCGCGTCACCATCTTGTGACCACAACTTCCGACTGATTGGAAGCCAGAGGAAACAATCACAAGCTGTCACTGTAAGATTCGTTTTGGCCTCGTTCAGACTTACATTGAATTATGACTTCCGGATCACTCAGTAAATAATGGAGAGATCCGGCAGGTCACAGACTGCCGGAGACTGACCAAGGTGGTGCCGATAAAAGAAGAAGACTAGGGATGAGCGGACCCGTGGCAGTTTGGGTTCTGGTACCCGACCCGAACTCTACTCCAAAATTCGGTGCGGGTACCAGAAATGTACCCGAACTTGAACCAGAACCCCATTGAAAACAATGGGGACCAGAACTTTAGAGATGGAAAATTCTCTCTCTCTTTCCTCCCAAACTTTCCCTGCAACTCCGAACACTGCAACAGACTTCCGGGAGAAGTTTGTGTTCAGCGTTTAGCACCGGACACTAACTGTCCGGTACGAACACCAAAGTTTTAATTTCGCGTTTGCTTATCTCTAATGAAGATGGCAACTATTAAGTATAAGACTAGATGCAGGGCACTTACATTAGTAGCATCACTCCAGAAGTGGAGTGGAGCTTTAATGAATCGGGACTATTCCGGAGAGGCGTTTACTGAGACTAGTCCGGGTTCAGTAGTTTTAGTCACTCCCCCTAGACGTGATTGACAGCCCCTGCACTACTGGTAGCTTCACAATTTGTACTCCCCTATCATATATCTAATAGACCACTACACAGCAGAACCACGGCAAGGGAAGATATGCCGGATGGAGGGCAAACTATGAAGACGCCATAAGTGCAAAAGCTGTCAATCAAGTGCAGGGGTCATGACTGCAACTACTAATCCCGGACAAGTCTCAGTGGATAAATTCCGGAGTAGACAGCTTTACAGGTATCATCTAATGTGGCGGCATTTTTTTCTAATGTCGCAAAATTAGCAACTATAACAACCTGAAAAATGTCAGTATTTCTTTATGTAAAAAAAATAATCAATTACCAAACTTTACTGATCATGCTAACTTCTAATTTATTAGTTTATGGCCATTTTATACATTTTGGGTAGAAGTCCAATGTGGAAAACATGCAGCACAAACACAAGTGCATTGTAATACTTACTTTCTTCAGAAGAAATCAATGGAAGCATTAAAATATAAGTAACAGAAAATTAGGCAAAAATACAACCCATTATAACACAGCAAACATTATTAACGGGAACGACATCATTTGCCTCCTTCGTTGTGATTTTCCAGGAAATCTCACATTCTTTTGGTAAATAACCTGAAGTACAATGAGCATTAAACACTTTTCTTCTGCCATTGAAAACTGATATAATAAATAATAAATGTAACAATCGAAAAACATTTGCAGAAATGGAAAATATAATAATAAAATCAATAAGTCCATGTGGAAAGCACATTTCTACGAACGATACAGGATGAAAGGGAAGGAAAAAAACCTTCAAATCCTGTACACTAAACTGATGAATACTCACCAAGTTACTGTATTATTCTCCGACATCGTCTTTTTCAGTTCCTTAATGGAATATATTGGATTTTTAAACCCCAGATACACAAACAAGTTGCTTTCTGGCGCTGAACACTTCCAATCCATTTACACAATACAAACTAACAATCTTTCTATCAGCTCTGAAGCAGATCTTTGTGTCTGTGTTGGAATAAATCCCATTGTTATGACTTTCGTTCGATAATTGATATATTCACATTCCTCTAATTAAAATCAGGCAGATAATCCTAGCTAAGTTTTAACCCTATTTGCAGGATATAGAATACAGGACTATTGAGAATTTTGCATTTTGTGCTTATTAATGAGATGCATTTTTCTTCAAGATGAATCACTTTTAAAAGTAGTGAATTAAAAGGAACTTGTCACCCTGCGCCTGCCCCATCTTCCCCCTCCTCTTCCTCTTTCCTCCCTCGGCAGCGTCTGATGAGCTGACCTGCCAGTGAACTGCGTGTGGGGAGCTCAGCTCATCAGACGCTGCCGAGGGAGGAAAGAGAAAGAGAAGGGAGTTGGGGGCATGTAACAGCAACACAGGAGGCAACGCACAGACGCAAGGGGGGATGACTGACAGCTAGGGGCAGCTGAAACAGGGGGGAGACACCATACCTCTGGGACTCAATACAGGTATGGGGCGCAATTTATAAAAGTCAATATTTCAGTGTTACTAGGGATCAGAAACATAAGAGCCACCTTCACAGAATGCAGGCTTAGTGCTGCTGAAGGTGGCTCTTTTACTTAAAAACGCCATGGAGGGGTGACAGGTTCCCTTTAAACACCAGTGTAATAAATTTGCTCCATAGTTGTAAAAACGAGTGAACACGGTGAGTAAAGGCTTCCTGCACCATCCTCTTCTTTCCCAGATCATTTTTTTTTGTTATTTCCTACTCTTTTATGCCTTCCAGCATTAGGGGGTTCGTGGGAGTACACTTTTTGATGGTAACACTCTCTCCTCTGAACAGAACACATAAATAATTTCCTTAAAACTTCTAGCTAAGCTATTGGAGACACTACACTGTACATGGTCTGAGTCTTAACTTCTTGTGGGACTAATTAGGAAAACCTCCAGAACGTAAAATTATTGGCCTCGATTCATCAAAGCTTATCTGCAAGAAAACCGTCATAAAAAGCTTTGTAAAGTCGCAATTTTGCAACTTTTGGTGTTTTCACTCCATTTTTGACTAGATTCGACAAAGCAGACGGAGGTGATGTGGGACAAGGGAGTTTAACTCCCAGTTGTCAAATTCATGACGAGCTTTGAGCAGGGGGTTGGATCAGATGACCCAGGAGGAGGTCCCTTCCAACTCTACCATTCTATGATTCTATGTGGTGCTTCTTACACCACAAATCTTACTGCAGACCCTCGAACTCCACCCTGCCCCCTCATCAAGATCGGAGTGAAAAACGTTGGTCTTGATGAATTGTGGCCCAAGTCTTTCATTTTATTAATATAACTACTGTTTTATTTATTAAATCTAATTATTAGCTCCATAATCTTGTGCCTATTATATTGAATATCTCACATATTAAAATTTTGTTGCATTTAGTAAATTTAAGACTATAGTAAAATAAAATTGTGGAAGGAGAATAAATATGTTAAATGTGTACCCAAAAGAACTGCTGTACATGCCCTGCACCACACTTACTAATGTTTTAGACATTTTCAGTACTTAGCTCGGCAATGGGGTGTAACTTAGCGGGAAAGAGGTGTGGTTAAAAAGGAGGGTGTGAACTAATATGTAGCGCCGTGCTCCAAATTGCCACAAATTTCCAACACATAATAAGACAACTAATTAGTTATTGGATTATTAGTGTAAACTTGTGGTAGTCAGTGTAAAGATGCACCAAATTTATTAATCATCGTGAGCCACTGTGATAAATTTGGGACAGTTTAAAGACTGTCTCGGGCAAGTTTAGACACATTTAGTAAAGTGGCCCCAATGTATTTTCGATTTCATGATGTAGATTATAATGTATAAATCTTCATTGGGAATGGTCACATTGGTGATACAATGGAGAATTTCTGTCTGCATAGACTTAATAGACAGTAATGCAAGATCTTTGCACTGTGTGGCAGCTGAGATTAATTGGTAGTCAATTGACTGCAAAAAATGATGACGGTCAGCCTCCCCCCAGGGTATGACAGGGGGATGCATACTATAGTTTATAGTGTGATTATTTTGCCTCCAGCAGTACAATATCAATAAACTGCCTTCCGTTCAGTCCGTAATCCATACAGCGGCGCTGGCAACTGACACACAGAAGAAAGGAAGCATCAGGGTATTGTGACGGCTCTAGTGAAAATAGTGAAATACTTCAAGATTTTTCATTTATATAGTCACAGAAATGAATAAAAACACCAAAATAAACTAAGACCCTCCATACACGCTAGATGGCTGTTGGCTGAATGATGGCTCGGTTGATGGCTGAGCCGGCAGCTATCTTTGCACACTCTGCCGAAAGCTCCTGTGTTCTACAAGAGGGCAGTTGTCAGACATCTCTGGCAGCGGCTTATCACAGGGAGAACAACAGGATCTGCAGTCTGAAATCTTTTCCGACAAATATCTGTTCTGGGCTCCCACACACATTACTAGTCTATTGACTCAACCTGTTGATATCGGCAGGTTCTGCTGACATTAATCTACAGTGTATGGGGTTTAAATGTCTTTTAATGGGTAAGGTTTCTCCTTGTGGAGAGTGACATACCAGCTCTGGCTTGTCAAGGTAAGGAGGCTTATTCCTTACCTTGACAAGCCAGAGCTGGTATGTCACTCTCCACTAGGAGAAACGTTACCCCTTAGACCCCACTCCAGAGCCTCTCACCTAGCCAAATTGATTCTCATGCTTCGCACTGATGAGGACCAACAGCCTGAAACACCGTGTCTGCGAATTGAGATACTGATTTGGCTTTTATCCTAAGTCATATTGCACGACTTGCTAAAGGGTTGATTGTGACTTGTAGGATCGCTACTTCCAACAGGTGGCGCTATAGAGTTTATTTAAGTCCTCTTTTTCCTCTGAAGAGGCAATCTGCATATTAAATGTCTTTTAATAACATTTCTAAAAACACATTTTATAAAATGTATTATTATTATGGTTGGAGATACATTTCTAAATGTCTGTATTTAAGCTTCAAATGACAATGCACAGAGAAACTTTGGACAGTCTGTGGCCTAAAACAGTATGCAGTAAGCTCCATAGCTCCAACTAAGTGATGGCGGCAGACATCCATAATTCGAGAAAATAAATATTTATCTATTATCCAAACACGGCAGAACTCTCAATGACTCAAGTGAAAAAAAATCGAGATACATGCAACTTTTCAGTTCCTCCTGAAACCTTTCTCAAGTAATTGTACGTTGCAACAGAGTGACATTAAGACCTAAACTATAGTATAGATAGGCATGAACACTTAATTATCAAATAATTAACAACAAATCAACAAACGTCAATACATAATGAAAGATTCTTCCAAAATGAATCATGTACATTGTGATACAACGACAATGTGTTCAATATGCATAAGAACTAAAGTGCATACACTGACATACATTCCTATTTATTACATACACGCCACTATAGTGTTTAATGTCACTCTGTTACACTATGCAATTGCTGGATAGAGGTTCTATTATAGGACATGGATTAATAAAGGTATCTCCATTATTGTTTGCTTTTTTTTCACGTAAGTGCTGCTGTCTTTTTTTTTATTTTAATTACTTCAGACCTTGTTGGAGTTTGAGAAGGATTTGCGCCCTGAGCTATTATAGTGTGACTTCTGCCTTCCAGAGACCAATCCATCTATCTAAATATGTTGAACTGAAAAATGTCATGTCATGCTCAACAAACCCTTTAAAATGGAATAGACGTTCGGAAAATCTTTATTCAGTATTATTGTCAGTTACTCATTTACTTGATGTAACGAAAATTCCCCTGTAGGGACGTACTCACACAAGCAAATAACTAGGACGAGTGCAATCCAATACAAAATCAGATTGCACTCGGACCAGTGTTATTCTATAGGGAGAAGGGAAGGAGGGAGTTAGCTCACCACAATGCCAGGATATACCCAGGAGACACGCACAAAGCCCGGAAACAGGCGCATCTTCAAAGGAAAAGAGGAGGAGATGTTCCAGCGAGATGTAGTAAAACGTAGTAAAATCCAAGAAAAACTTTATTAGAAAATGTCAAGATTCGTCTCGCTGGAACATCTCCTCCTTTTTTCCAGTGTTATTCTATGGGGCAGCTCAGATCTGTGATTTTTTTCTCGTGCTGATTAGGTATGAGGGTATGAGAGAACAATCGCAGTATGCTGCGAGTGTAAAAGATTCATCCAATCAAGTCTATGGGTGAGCGTGAAACACCACACTGCAGTTCGAATACCGTGGACCCAGGCAATGGAGAAGCTGCAGAAATTAAGTTCTCCGTCTTCTCCGCACCTGAGTCTGCCATTCTCTCATGCGAGAGAATTAGATCACACTAAGTAGTGATGAGCGAGTATACTCGTTGCTCGGGTTTTCCCCAGCACGCTTGAGTGGTCTCCGAGTATTTGTGACTGCTCGGAGATTTAGTTTTTCTTGCTGCAGCTGCATGATTTATGGCTGCTACCCAGCCTTAGTACATGTGGGGGTTGCTGGTTGCTAGGGAATCCCCACATGTATTCAAGCTGTCTAGTAGCCGCAAATCATCCAGCTGCAGCAAGAAAAACTAAATCTCCGAGCAGTCACAAATACTAGGAGGACACCCGAGCAACGAGTACACTCGCTCATCACTAGTAGTAATTATATCTTGTTCCTGTAACAAATATTATTATAGAGAGACCTAAATAACTTTAGCTCTCTGATTAAGTTTTCATCGCCTCAGCCCCAGCAGCATGATTTACAGCTATTAGCCAGCTTGATTACATGTGGGGATTCCCTAGCAACCAGGCAACCCCCACATGTACTCAGCTTGGCTAGTAGCTGTAAATCATGCAGCTGCCGTGATGAAAGCTAAATCTCCGAGCACTAACAAATACTCGGAGGACACCTGAGCATGCTGGGGAAAACCTGAGCAACGAGTATACTCGCTCATCACTAACACTAAGGTGACACTCGGATCTAACTCTGATAGTACCAATAGTATAATCGGGCTTGATTTGCTCGTGTGACCCCGGCCTAACAAAGTCTCAAGACTATGGCTCTTGGTGATTATTTCCTCCTTTTGTGTCATCACATAACCTGAATTTATGGTTATTTCATCTCCCTCACATCTCACAAGCCTAACCGTGCTATGTCTACTTTTCCCTGGATATCTCTCCCTGCCTTTTTGTCTCCAAAGCAATCCTGTTTCAAATGCTGGGCAGCAGACTGTGCTTATATTACTGCACTATGTGATTAAGTACAGCATTTCCTTGCAATGAAAGGGACATACAGAAGGCTGTAAATAAAGGCAATGACTACAAAAGGGGAGTGGAATCATTGCAAGTGTAATTCTTTTTATTATTAATCCCATTCTCAGAAAGTCCTGGCAACGTAGAACTACTAATCTGCTGAGCAAATCCATGTAAGAAAACCAGGAACAAAATCATTCATTTGCACATTTAGCGCAACCTCTTTTCTATAGAAGCAATAAGGAGATTATATGTAGTTCTATGTTTTTCATTATAATAGACATTATTTTTAATAAAAATTGTTCAATTAAAATCTGTTACTACTGACATTCTGAACATTATAGATCTAATGGAATGCATCATAGCAATGTTATTAATTCTGAGCCTTGAGCACTCTATCCATAAAACTGAACTTTTTGCAAACTGAAAATAATTGATTTTACGGCATATATTTCTGGATGTTATCTCTCCAACCGAACAGTAGTCAGCAGTTATTAGTATGAGGGCTGTAAATGTCTTACTCAGCAGCTTTGCGTTAGAACATAGATCTGTATATGAAGGTCCACAGGGAGCAGAGAGGGATTTTTCTATTTTGTGTTAAAATTCAAAAAAGCTCTTAGAAAGGTCCCTGTGGTAAAGTCCTTATTTATAAAGAAAAGAGATTCTACAATACTGTTGGGTAACAAAAAAAGAAGAAGTTTCCTACTTTTCAAACCAAATGCTGATGTTTTTTTTATCTATCCTTGTAAAATATTTCCAGTTTTCCACCAGGAGAATGCAATATGCTAACAATGCGGCTCTCGCTGAAATTCCTGGCTCAAAATATTAGAGCTTTACAAGAGAGGAAAGCAAAAAGAATTATCATAAATTTATCTTAGGACAACCATGGGCAAAAATTTGTTAGAGCATAAGATATACTTGATTTTCAGACACAAGAAAATCAAAGTTTAGTTTGGAATCAAATGACCCCTGAAGGACTTTGTCGTATTTGGCCTTCAAGATCAACACCTATATTGTGAACACCTGGACTTCGGGCATATGCATTTGCATGTAGGTAGAGGGCCACTGTAAGGGCTTTCTCACACGGGTGTAAAATAAATACGAAAAAATCTTGCATTGCCCTCTGACCAGTGTTATTCAATGAGGCAGGACAGATCTGCAAATTGTTTCTTATGCCGATTCGGCATGAGAAGAAAATTGAAGCGTGCTGTGATTGGCAGCGTACCTTGCAGAGCACACACCCATTCAGGTCAATGAATGCATGAAAAACATCGGACTGCACTCTGATGTCATCTGAGTGCAGTCTGATACATGTCGAGATAGACAATGGAGAAGATGGAGAGATTAATTTCTCCTTCTTCACACTTGTGATCCGATTCTCGCATGTGAAAGCATAGGGGCACAGAGCACTGACACTCGGCTTAAGCTCGCAGCAGAGTTAGAGCCGAGTGTCATTAGCATATCGCATCCGATGTTATACGCTAATGTGCCCTTAGCCTAAAAGAAACAAAATTTACATCAGCTAACCAAATCCAAGTAATTAAGCAATTTTGTTGGGTGCGGTGGACAGACAGAAACCATGGGCCGGTTCCCAGGTGAAAGATGAGACGTATAGAACAACAGGTTCCAGCAACCGCAATGAAAAAAATTAAAACTTAATTTACTAATTTGCTCTTAAAATGAAAAAATAGGGGAATTAAAATAGAAGCTATTTTCCTATGCGTTTCAAGCACTGAGCACCAAGCATGGCCGAAGTTGCAGTATTCACAAGCAGTTATGGAATTCAAAGTTCTTGAAGGAGAGAGTGAGACTGGATCAGGGATCACAGTTATGCAGCGTGCAGCAGACGGGGTGAAAAGAGTCTGCTTATGATGGCCAACTTTTCGACTAATCAAGGATCTGTGAATATGTGGTGAAAAAAGTTTGAAAAAGTAAGTACCACTATATACTTTAAACTTACAGTACACCACACAAATGGGCTGTGAAAAAAGTCACTGGCAAAGTACTAGAGGGAAGATATGTAGCACAGAGGCTGTTAGCTTCAGTAATATAAACCTAGGAAAAATCATCCAGCACACTAAGTGATGAGAGGGGTTAATCAGCCATGTTTAGTGCTTAGATGATTGAACAGCAGTAGAGTGGGAGGAGTCCAGAGGGTAAATACCCAGCTTTCTAGAGCATTTGAGTGTGGATGGGTCTGGAGGTGGGAGCTCTGGAGATGTACTCTGGACATATGGAGATTGCAGATTTCCTGGATTGCATGTCCTTTGCTAAAGGACATGGAAGCTGGAATCTAAGCCAGGTGGGCTAACCAGCTCTATTGTATGGACTTGTTACTTTATGTTTTACCTCCTGACGGATAACTGCTGTAAACCAACCGGACGTTAAAGGGCCACTGTCACCCCCCCCCAGCCGTTATAAACTAAAAGAGCCACCTTGTGCAGCAGTAATGCTGCATTCTAACAAGGTGGCTCTTTTAGTTTTTGATTCATTTATTACCTCAATAAAGCGTTTTAAAAATTGGCCACACATACCAGATATTGTACCGGGAGGCGGTCCGAATCGTCCTCTATGAATCTCCCAACTGCCGTCACTCTTCTCTTCAGGGGCGATGGTCGCCGCCCCCTGAGCGCTGTTTCTTCTTAAATCCGGCGCCTGCGCTGTGCGTGCCTGCCTGGGGCCTGCGCAGTGTTCTTTGTCAGTCACAGCTCAGACGCAGGGTGCCTGACTGCGCCTGTGCGGGCAGTGCGGCCACCCTGTTACTGAATCCCCGCCCCGCACTGTGTTATTCATTATGCACAGTGCGGGGCTGGCATTCCTGGGCATGCGCAGTGCGCTGTTCAGGCGCTCCCCCATCTCGGACGCTCTCCCATCTCTGACGCTCCCCCAGCTCCCCCGCCTTCCCAGGAACCCCAGCCCCGCACTGTGCATAATGAATAACATAGTGCGGGGCACCCTGCGTCTGAGCTGTGACTGACAATGAACACTGCGCAGGCCCCAGGCAGGCACGCACAGCGCAGGATTTAAGAAGAAACAGCGCTCAGGGGGCGGCGACCATCGCCCCTGAAGAGAAGAGTGACGGCAGTTGGGAGCTACATAGAGGACGCTTGGTACCGCCTCCAGGTACAATATCTGGTATTTGTGGCCAATTTTTAAAACGCTTTATTGAGGTAATAAATGAATCAAAAACTAAAAGAGCCACCTTGTTAGACTGCAGCATTACTGCTGCACAAGGTAGCTCTTTTAGTTTATAACGGCTGGGGGGGGGTGACAGTGGCCCTTTAAATAGAAATGGTTCTTGCGTCTACCTCTTTAAGAAGCCAAGTGAGTTGACCTACCACAGAGCTTTAAAAGACTGATGCAGCCATATATTTTGTTTTGCAAGTGTAGATCAAACTGTCAACTGAAGCCGGCGGCTGCTGCTACTGTGCCTCCTACTAAATAGCAATGAATACTCACTGCTCTCCACACACATAGTCCTGGCGAGGGAAGCAGTGAGTATTCCAGCCGCTGTCGTTCCTGCCATGCACTGCTTACAAGCATTAATCAGCTGCTGGCATCAGAACAAGAAGCTGCAACAGAGCGCAGGAAGGTAAGTAGGATGGTGTATTTTTTTTTCACGTTTTTCTGATGGGAGCCATGCATATCAGGATTGGGATGAGAAGGTCATGCATACCAGGATGGAGATGAGGAGCCATGCATACCAGGATTCTAGATGAGGGGCCATGCCTACCAGGATAAGGATGAGGAGCCATGCATACCAGGATAGGGATGGGGCCATGCATACTAGGAAGAGATGGGGCCCTGCATACCAGGATAGGGATGAAGGGGCCATGCATACTAGGATAAGGATGAGGAGCCATGCCTACCACGATAGGAATAAGGAGCCATGCCTACTAGGATAGGGATGAGGAGCCATGCATACAAGGATGGGGATGAGGAGCCATGCATACAAGGATGGGGATGAGGGGGCCATGCATACCAGGATAGGGATGTGGGTGTCATGCATAACAGGATAGGGATGAGGGGGCCCACATACCAGGATAGGGATGAGGGGCCATCTTTTTGGTTGTTTATTTTTTGCTAAAATTACTTTTATTTCTGAAAAATTAGACTTTTTTTCTTAAATATTAACCTGTTGAAAACAAGTTGGATTTTTATTTTACAAATTTATTGGTCCCACAAGTGGACTTGAACATGCAATCTTTTGACTGCAATGATAATACACTGCACTACTTATCTAGTGTGGTACATTATCTAGCCTGCCAGAATGACTAATTTATTGTGCGTCTTGAATGATCTATTAGAGTGTTATCTATGGCAGACCCATAAGTAATTGTTAGGCCCCTGTTGCCATAGCAACCAGTGGCTCCCCACAATTGCACTGCGAGGAGCCAATGAATTGACAGAGGTAGTAATCTCCCTATGTCAAACTCTTTGCATGTAGCAATCACTTTTGCATGCAGCATGTAAGGAATTAATGAAACTGCTGAACATACTGATAGCGCTCACTCCCCTCTGTTTTATCTCTGCTGGCAGTGAGGATTGAGTGATGTCAGATAGTAGGAGCTCCTGAATAAAAATCCCAGGCTGAAGAATTACTGGCTTTTCAAAGAAAGTGAACAGAAAGTGTCTCAACCATTATGATGTGAAAAAATATTTTATTTTATGACAATTGGTTCCTACCAATTTGCTTGTAGTTATGATACATTAAGATGACTGCTGCAGCTAGTGACTGATCTCAGGGGTCACAGACTGTACATGCAATTATCCCCACTGATGCCAGTGATGGCTACATTCAGAATTGTAAACATTGTCATAGCTGCAAAAACTGTTGGGAACCACTGGATTTGTAGGTGATAGTAATTTTCAGAGATGGGAGAAATGATTATCAGGACTCCATCAGCCAGGTCAGTATGATATGATCGCTGAACAGGAGCACTGCAAATCTCCTCACCTCCCGGCATACCCAACTCTTTTGAAGAAGTGTGTGCATCACGCCACACTGATGATATCACGCCAGCACGGCTAACAAAAAGAACAGCTGGGAAAGCCAGGCGGTAAGGAGGATTGTAGATTTCTGGTCCAGCGGTCACAGATTACTGAACTGGCTAACGGAACAGAGTTCTGCGAATCAATATTTCTATATCTAGTTATTTTACCACATTTCCTGCCTGTAAACCAAATTTTTTTTTATGTCTCAGACAACTTATTTTAGTATCAGCTTTTTGTGAGCGACCAGAAGCCAGTTTTAAAACTAGATAAGCTTATAATTACCTGGGAGACAATTTACAGCCATTCTGTAAGTATGAAGTTAGTTTTCCAGAGGCAGCCAACATAAGTCCTAGATAGGGAGGGGAAGGTTTCATAGGTCTGGACGAGAATTCTGGATGAAACTGCACGCCAACAAAGTATGGATGATCTGGAGACAGAAGACTTTGATTCAGCGAAAAAAGAAAAGCATATACTCTATAGTATAGCAATCGCTTGTGCATGACTAATGACGGAATGCAAATTCTAAACATCCAGTTATGATAATAGAAAAAGGGAGTTTCAATAATTAACAAGACAAAGGTAGAACATTTCTGTTTACATAAATGTAAAGAACAATTCTAGCATTGTATTAGAAGAATGTAAAGTAAGTTATGATTGGAGGATATTTGTGGCAAGTCTCCCTACAATGACACTGAACTAGGCATTGGCTGAAAATAGTTGTCATATGGACAGAGAAACAGAAGCTTTTCTTACAGTGTTATCTACTGATGGTGTAATATGTAAAGGTGACAACTACATCTCCCCGACAGGGAAAAATAAGATGAGTATGCTCAATTTATCAGAAAGGCCTCACCAGCCAAGCTGTGCATGCCAAACATTTCCTTGTCCTCAAGAGAGCCAAGTGGAAGAATTAACTCGTTGAGATGTCCGTTTTGAATGTTTACGGCCACAACTAGAGCCTATTATTATTATTATTACTATTATTATTAAAGGCCTTCAGCTTGATCTCGAGCCATGGCGAGTTGATAGATGAACGTTCTGTAGGAAGATCGATCTTCTAAAAGCTTAGGTAGAGCCTAGGTTAGAGAAATCTTGATGTATAATTGTTATTTTAGAAGGTCTCCATCAAGTCATATTGATGCTTCTGAAGTTTTGATTGGCTCAAGTTAAAGTGCTGTGACCCCCAGTAATCAATAGAACAAAGGGGCAGAAATGCTGAGAAGGTGCCCCTTTATTTCAGTAGCAATACTCCAATGATCCCAGCTTCTGATGTGATACTCCGACATCCCAGGAAATAAAGAAAGTACACAGACAATACGCAATGACGACATCCAGGAGTTTTTCATACTTGAGAAAAACCTCTGCTTTGATCTATACATAATATCTAGCTACTGGTGCCAATTAAGACAAGTTTTATGGATACTAGTGATTCTCTTAGTTCATGAATGAATTATGAATTGTTGTCTGCACAAATGTTGCCCATTTCCACAAATTTTGGAATTTTACTGAGATGTCAGATGTTTTGTGAAATAACACTATATACTATATTAGGCGTGGAACGGTTTACTGAAAATTGATCCATCACGGGCTTAAAATAAGAGGTAAAACTAGGGCAAACTCTATCGACAGGTATATTGCACAAATTGAATGCAGTAATACACCGTCCTGCTTGAAGTAAATGGGCGTTTAAGTAGCACCATCCACAATGATTGGGGATCTCCTCTATGACATTTACGTGTCTGAATAAAATTGTCTCATTTGTGCAACCAATTTTCTACCTTTTTTCTATCTGCATTCCCCTTTAATAAGTTAAGCACCATGAACCGAAGAGGCATTGAATGAGCCCTATGTATTTATTACACTTTAGCTAATAACCTTCAAGCTCGATGATCTCCATTCTCTGTCCCTCGGTGTCATGTCCAACAAACTTTAAACCTTTTTCTTCAAACTGTGGAATAAGTTCTGGATTTACCTGCATAGGAATAGAAAGAGTAAAACAAAGTTTCTTACTAAAGTGAAAGTCACGTACTGTACAAAAAAATACACCCGGTAATACAGTATTAGCAATATAGTCAATAGATACACAAACCTAATAATACACCGAGCTAATGGTGACACCTATTTTCCTCTAGTCGTGGATGACCCTCTTAATGGCCTGGGGTCTAAAATATTTATACATGATAATTAAAGCGTACGCTCACCTTGCAACATCAGTTTACAGTTATTTTTAAGACTATAATAAGGGTAATTAGCAAAAACATCACTTTTACATTAAAAGGCATAATCTAATCTAATCTTTAAAGAGATGAAGCTAGTGACACTGAGGAATAAACAAGGCAATCCGAGCATTGGTTTCTACCCACCTGAGTAGAATCGCTTCAGCTTCTTCCGGAATTATACATCTTTCCCAATTTGTGCACAGGAAGATATTTTCCAAATAAGCCAAGCCAGCACCAAAAAGCTAGATGGAATCACCCCTATGAAACTTTACTTAATTCCAGGCTTGTTCTCACACTATTACCACGATTTATCAAAGTTCTACGCCAGAATTCTGGTGCAAATAACTTTGAAAAATTGCAAGATATTTGTCTAACGCGAGGTACTTAGAAGCTACCGCATCGTCTGACATAGAAGCGAAGTGCCAGCACTGCACTCACATCTCCCACAGCGTCCATCTCCCATGATCCAGGACGTTTTCAGAGGGGGTAGCGTTGCAAGGAACTAATAAGTAACTGCAGCGCTGTCTCCTGTGACATATTATTCCAGGAGGGGCGATTGAACACTGTGAGGAGTGAGTGCAGCTCCGGCCTCCTGTAAAGTCACTTTTGAGACTCCTATCAAACAAAAAGTGACAAGAAGTTCAGTAAAAAAAGACATTTAGGGATTAACTAGATAGGGAAAAGTGTACAGTACTGTGTAATTAAGCAAAATACAAAATTGTTTACATGCACTCTATGTTATTTTCATGCACTGTTGCTTTTATTTATTTCCTGCGGGGTACTTGCTCATTTTGTATTTATCTTGTACTTGTATTTACCTGCACGTTGCATGGATACCAATATATATTCCAGTTCATCTCTTTACGTTTTTCCTATCCTACTTTACAGAATCTGGATGGTGCAGTGACAAAATATTTCTTTGTGCTAGGTTCTTCATCCGCTATTAGATGTATCTGTTCCTCAGAAAGCTGGGTCCTTGGGAAAGCTGTTCCTAGAAAAACTTGAAATGCAGCTTTTTCAGGAACAGATAAAAAAAACGCAGTAGAAGATCCTACTGACATAAGAGGAGGCATTAGATTAGGGGCAGTTGCCGGCTGCTGCGTTTTGATCACTGTAATTACTGGATAGTGGTAAGCACAGGTCCGGACACCAGGGCTGTGGCAGTGATTTCAGTCAGTGACCGGTTCTCACTACTCACCGCTAATTACAGTAATTAGATTGCAGCATCTAGCAATGATTTGACTGCCCTATTTTAATTACAGTAAGTAGTGGTGACAGCGGTAAATTGTAGTCCAGCGCATAGGCGCTGGGTTACACCTACGGCGGAAAAATAGGCAAGCCAGGAGGTGTTCACAGCTAAGGCAATTACGCTCATATGTCTGCCACATTTGCTAGGTGTAAGCTTCGTGCTCTGACATTTACACACAAGCAAATAAAAATACCTGAAGTAATAAATAATAAAAAAAAAAGTGTTCCAGATGTCTCCTGGTTTGTTCCATTGCAACTTTGCAAACTTTAGCTGTGCTGCCATGTTCCTTTTAGAAGGAAGAGGCTGTCTCCTTGCAAACCTTTCAAACTAGTCATACTTGCTCAGTCTGTACAGTCGTGAACTTGAACATTCAACATGAGTCCTTTATAGTCCGAGCTATAGCTGCGGCCGGCCGCTCACTTCCTCTTGATTAGTTATATGTCCAAAAGTGGGGACAGTGAGGCCTGCTCTGATTGGGCGCAGGGCTCAGGCTCACACAAGTTCACGCGAGCGTTGACACTGCTGGAACAGCGCCAGCACCGCTGGAACAGCGCCAGCATAGGAGGTGAGTATAGTGGTTAACGGGGCAAACATTCAGAGTCAGAGGGGGTTGTCCTAGTAGTGGTCAACCTTTTTAAGGTTAAAGCAATATTATTGCTATTACTTTACAGAAAAATGGTTTTGCAAGTGGTTTAAATTTTAATTTGACCTAACAGAGCATATGAAAAACTCTTCTCTAAACCTCCACATGATAGAAGCAGTGATAAATACATGTGTATATTCCAACGCCAGAAATATATAACAGTGTATTAACATATGTCAAATTTATTTGACAGGAATATATACTGAGAGAAGGCCTATTTCCCATCCGATGTAAATATCTATGACAATCAGCTGGTTTCACAGCACAGTTAATAACATAAATTAGGAGCCACAGGCAAAGCTTTGGCAATCGTAAAGTGTATACCTTCCATTATTACTTTCACAGTCTTCAGCGGACTGACTTAATGTATTTCAACGCACATAGACATATAAAAATGTCAAGAAATGCTCTGAAATGTGTAAAGCTGAGATTAATTCCTTCGGGCAAACGTACAGATTTCCTTTGTGTTTCTAAAACACTGCACGCTGGGATTACAATAAATTAGGGGATATTAATACAGACAGAAATAGGACAAAACTGAAGAATCGACTGTCCAAATTTCCTTTTGGCTTGGATTGCGCACCTATCATTATTGTACTTGATTAATTAAATCCTTAATGAACAAAACATTTAAGGGTTTTAAGGGCTGGTCAATATTTCAGACAATCCCTTTAAAGCAATATTAAGAGGCCATGCACATGAAATAGCTGTTAATTCTCCCAGTTTCCCCAAACATGAGCATGCATCTGTTTTTTCCCCTACTTTTATCACCGGGAAGAGTAAGGTGGTTCACACACACATAAGATCATTGACGAACTGTATCAAACTTAGGAGGTGGTGGTATGGCGCACGCTGACTTCGGCTCCATTTTATTAAAGTAGCATAATACAATGTTAACATAGCAGTGCGCATGCGCCGGCCATAGGGATAATGGCAATGGCCGGCGCATGCGCACTGCTATGTTGACGTCATAGTATAATTCTTCAATAAAATGAGGCCATCCATGTGCTGTTCGCATTTAACATTGCAAAGTATAGGAGAAGCTTTGTAACATATTTATATAGCCATCAGAAAATCACTGACTACACTGATGGTAAAAATGGACACATCGATGACACACTGATCCAAATCACTGGTGGCACCGGTACCATTTTTTTCAGATACATGTTTAAGCACAAACGTGTGAATGAGGCCTAATATAGAAGAGTAACTGAGCTCTTCATTCCCGAATAGTAATATCAATGTTACTATCCCAGTGTTGAATCATATTACATCCTTTTGAATTTATGAACGCGGTTTGGATGGATCATTTTGATGAGGTCGCCGAGCAGGTTCATTTGTCATGTTTTTTCTGTTTTGCATTAACCCCTTCAAGTCGCGGCCCTTTTTCGTTTTTGTGTTTTCGTTTTTCGCTCCCCTCCTTCCCAGAGCCATAACTTTTTTATTTTTCCGTCAATATGGCCATGTGAGGGCTTATTTTTTGCGGGACGAGTTGTACTTTTGTACGACATCATTGGTTTTACCATGTCATGTACTAGAAAACAGGAAAAAAATTCCAAGTGCGGTGAAATTGCAAAAAAAGTGCAATCCCACACTTGTTTTTTGTTTGGCTTTTTTGCTAGGTTCACTAAATGCTAAAACTGACCTGCCATTATGATTCTCTAGGTCATTACGAGTTCATAGACACCTAACATGTCTAGGTTATTTTTTATCCAAGTGGTGAAAAAAAATTCCAAACTTTGCTTAAAAAAAAAAAAAAAAAAAAAAAGTGCAATTTTCCGATACCCGTAGCGTCTTTAATTTTCGTGATCTGGGGTCGGGTGAGGGCTTATTTTTTGCGTGCCGAGCTGATGTTTTTAATGATACCATTTCGGTGCAGATACGTTCTTTTGATCGCCCGTTATTGCATTTTAACGCAATGTCGCGGCGACCAAAAAAACGTAATTCTGGCGTTTCGGATTTTTTTCTCGCTACGCTGTTTAGCGATCAGGTTAATACTTTTTTTAATTGATAGATCGGGCGATTCTGAACGCGGCGATACCAAATATGTGTAGGTTTGGGTTTTTTTTAATTGTTTTATTTAGGATGGGGCGAAAGGGGGGTGATTTAAACTTTTATATTTTTAATATTTTTTTCACATTTTTAAAAACTTTTTTTTTTCACTTTTGCCATGCTTCAATAGCCTCCAAGGGAGGCTAGAAGCAGGCACAGCCCGATCGGCTCTGCTACATAACAGCGATCATCAGATCGCTGTTATGTAGCTGAAATGCAGGTGTGCTGTGAGCGCCGACCACAGGGGGGCGCTCACAGCTACCGGCGATCAGTAACCATAGAGGTCTCAAGGACCTCTATGATTACCTTCCTGATGCATCGCCGACCCCCGATCATGTGACGGGGGTCGGCGATGACGTCATTTCCGGCCGCCCGGCCGGATGCGGTAGTTAAATGCCGCTGTCTGCATTTGACAGCGGCATTTAACAGGTTAATAGCGGCGGGTGAATAGCGATTTCACCCGCCACTATTGCGCGCACATGTCAGCTGTACAAAACAGCTGACATGTCGCGACTTTGATGTGCGCTCACCGCCGGAGTCCACATCAAAGCAGGGGACCCGACATGCGCAGTACATGTACGGCGCATGTCGCGAAAGGGTTAATGGTGTCTCATCTGATATAACTATCACTTTACTGCTCTAGAATGATGTGTGGGTGTCATGTCTGCTCCATTGTATGTGATCTATTTGAGTCTAGCGTGAGTCTACTTTCATAAAACTGATAGATATGGTGCAATCGAGGTGAAGATGAATCTTGCCTTTTACTTTGCCATTATTGGTCTATAGCATTACAGTGCTACCTTACTGCATATAATAAGCTACTTCTCCAGGGAATTCACCACAAACATTCTGAATGAGTGCGGAAATATGCAGGAGCATTCCATACAGGGCCGGACTGGCCATCTGGCATTTCTGGCAAATGCCAGAAGGGCCTGTCTGGTCATGGGCTGCCTTGTCTGCTACATTGTTAACAGAATCTGTGTTCTCAAGATACCCATACTGTTAAGAGTTGTGATGGATCACAAAGCCACTGACTCTATCACTTACCCCAGCAGGCCACGGGTATCATTAGAAATATTGGTCTTGTAGAAAATCTTCCTTTCCTCCATCCAGGGTAATATTAGTAATATATCCCATCTGGTGCTTGGAAACGGGGACAACATGGGCCTGTGTGATTTCAAATGCCAGGACTGAATTTCAGACCCAGTCGTACCTGATTCCATAACTGCAGCTTTTATATATTTAAAAGAAACTGAAAAAATAAAAACTTGTAGCAACTAGTGCTAGCACAATTATTTTCTTACTGTATTTGATCTATAACTAGCTTTTTTGTCTATTTATGTGCTATAAAAAGAAGGTTGAAAAGTTTAAGTCAGCTTTCTCCATAAACCACACCACACCTGTCCATAGGTTGAAAATAGTATTGCAGTTCAACCACATTCACTTCATTTGAACTGATCTGCACTACCAGACACAACCCGATGTGGCAGTACTTCTGAAAGAAAACACTGTTTTTTCTAATCCCGTAAAACCTCTTAAAGATCTATGGGCTGGACATAGATCTCCCCCAAGAATCTGCCTCCAGAGAAGATTTTAAAACATAACTGTCATTTTAATTTCTATTTAATTCAGGAGGGACAATGTCACTGAGCTCACAGGAACCAGTTGACAGGCAGAAGAGCTGTATTGGGACAACTAAGAGCTGACAGAGCTCTTGCACTATCCAAAGACTGAGGTAAATTGCTGATGCACTGATACACAGTGCATGGGATTCAGCTAGGAGAGCACGCTGTGTAGCCTTGGCCTCTACCCTTAGAAAGCTGTATTCAGTATGTGTGGTGCTGAATATGGATTTGTTTCAGAAACAGCATAGTGGTACATCTTCTAGACGGTTTTTGAAAGGCTTTCTTTCTGATTTAATTTATAAAGCATTTTTTAAAGATTATTAAAATCACTTTCCTTACATTATTATTTAATAAAAAATTAAAACGACACTTACGCTTTCAATGAAATGGTGCATTACCAGTGTGAGACATGTATTGACTGACAGTCTGCTCTCCTGATCTACATTTCTCACACTGGTGACACCATCTTTTATTAAATAAGCTCTGGAGGCAGATTCTCTGGGAGATTTATGTCCGGCCCATAGAACTTGATAGCTCATTTACATATTAAGAAAAATGTGGATTTCCCTGGAATAACATATCAGATCACAGATATCAAAGTATCATTTTAATCAACTTTCTACGACCTGCATTCCCTTCTAGACGGCTCAGGAGGGTTGAGCCAACTAACAGATTCCCTTAAAGAACACCTGTCAGCAGGATTTAGCACTATAAAGTAGAGGTTTGCCCATAATGCCATTGTTATACTGATTAAAAAGATACCTGCGGCAAATTAATCTAATCAGTGGTTGTTGTTTAATCAGCCTCTAAAGTTGTCTTCTAATGATATCTCTGTGCATCAAGGTGGGTCTAGGGAGTAGGGTCTTCTTCTGGTTCTCCACCCCTCTACCAGCCTCCTGTGTCTCTTTTACAGGTCACATCCTGCCTTTTTGAAATCTTGCTCCGCTGTCATTAGGGTGGGTGGGGCATGGGGAATGTGATTTCATGACTGGTCTTAAGGTCTTCAATAGAATGGCGCTGGAGGTGATGAATGCGCAGATCGAGATTTCGGCTAAATGAAGACACTAAATCCTGCTCATAGGTTCTATTTAAGAGTTGAAAATAATTTTACTTGCCTCGTAGCGGTGTCGATGACGTTCTTCCAGAGAATCCACATCATCATACAATTTTCCTGAAAAAGAATAATTTGAAATCCATGATTCTGCAGCAAAAATAACAATCGTATCAATTAAAACCGATCTTAGATTTGTGAGCACATTTGCGCACAAAATGCACATTTTTAATAGTGGAGTTCATGTGCCGAGAGCCATCCGATCTAGAATGAAGTAGCCAAAAGAGGCTGTTAAAAAACAAATGTACATCACAGTGAGGTCACAGTCCGCTGACAACCCATCAACATTATCTACTGAACATCTTCCATAAAAATATTTAAATTTATTCACATCCTTTCCTGTGTGCTAGATCTCTTTTCACAACTATGTACCTGACTACTCACTACTGTTCAGTCTCAAACCATTGGTTGCATCCTTTCAAAATGCTTGATTGGAAAAATGAACTGGAGTAGAAGTTGTTATGCATGCAAAATAAGAGCATGTTCACACTGGCCATTAAACAAAAAAAACTCAAGACTGAAACAAAATGAACATATACCTTGCTGTAAGTAAATAAGTAAAAGCAGTAGTGCATATAAATAAAGTAGGATATTTAGTAAACACTGTTTTTGATTAAAAAAAAGTATAAAAGCATCTCATCAGTGTCATGATCCAGGACAGGGTTTTGCTTACTTCCCGTCCTGGTCAGGTCTGGGTTAATTTTATCCGCCTCTCTTTGGTTCTGGGGTGGCTATATAGTGCTGTCTTGGCCTAGGTCCGGTGTTGGTGATAGTTTCGGTCCCTCGGCTTGAGCAGCTGACCTAGGTTTATCCGTGTGATTCTCCTGTCCCCTCTGCTCCCTGTTTGGTGTCTGCCCCACTTTCCTTGTGCCCCTCTCCTACGTCTTTGTTTATACTAGGCTTCCACGTGCATGACCCGGCTGTCACGGGGAGACTAGGTAAGCGAGAGCTAATAACCCGGGCCCCTGCAATTTCCCTCAGACTAGGGAAATCCTGACTGACCCTCTACCTGGAGTTTACACTGATGGTGTGCATGTCCAGGCCTCGACCCTCGCCCTGTCTCCTGTTTCAACCCTAGGCTGAAACCAACCGCCCACCACCCAGTGAAGAGGTAATACACCAATACCCACAGTTAGCACAGACAAGGATAAAGGAAAATATACACCACGCCGCAGTCACTCAGGAATACACTATAAATGTGCAGGGCAAAATAAACACAAATATAGGAAGGAGTAAATAAGACTAAGGAAAATACACCACCAGCAACGAATCTCCAACAACCAGCTCTCCACTCCGGACCGAGATAACAACGCACAAGACAGAAGCTATAATCGGCGACGCCCAATGATCAGGAGAACTATTTAAAGGCAATGGGCATGGCCCAGCTTCCAATCCGAGGATCAGGTAAATTAACCCCGAAACAGCTAGATAAAATCTAGCCGACGCCAATGAGCAAATAGTGGTCAAAAGCGGAATTACCGCTGTCTGTCGAACGTCCTGGTCTGAACAGCGTCCGACATGACACCGGCTTGGTTTATTGACTTGTCTTCCCGTGATTTTGTACCTCCCTGTCCTCTCTGGCTTCTGACCCTCTGCTAGCTCTTGATGTTGCTTTCCGCCTCATCTGCTCCCGGCTGGTTCCCGACCTTTGGCTTGTTACTTACCTCTCTTCCGTCTCTTCCCCTCGGCTGTCGCGCACCCCCACAGGTCTGTGGCGGCTTGGTCCTGGTTGGGCACGCTCTCATCCCCAGTTCAGGTCCCGGACATCGGCGCTCTCCCCACCGGCCAGGTCGCGCCTCGGACATCGGCGCTCTCTTCACCGGCCGGGTCGCGCTTCACGCTTGCAGCTTCGTCCTTGCTCCCCGGTAACAAATGGTTGCACATCCAATTGGAAAAGTGTTTCAAGTGGGGTACCACAAGGCTCTGTGCCGTCCCCAGTGTTGTTGAACATTTTTATAAATGATCTAGATAAGGGAACTAAAGGTAAACTAATCAAATTTGCAGATGATGCAAAGCTAGGAGGGATAGCTAACACTAGAGAAACTAGAGAAAAGATTAAGAAGGATCTAGATATGCTTGAACAATGGACAGCGACTAATAGAATGGCAATTAACAGGGAAAAATGCAAAATTCTACATCTGGGCAAGCAAAACAAACATTACATCTATAGAATGGGAGGAAAAGAACTAAGCAACAGCACGTGTGAAAAAGACTTGGGTATACTAATAGATCAAAGACTGCACCAGTCAACAGTGTGATGCAGCAGCAAAAAAGTCAAACAGTTGTAGGATGTATTAAGAGAAGGATAGAGTCTATATCACGTGAAATAATTATAGTCCTCTACTCCTCTTTGGTCGGGCCTCATCTGGAATACTGTGTCCAGTTCTGGGCACCACATTTTAAAAAAGAAAATTGAAAAACTGGAGCAAGTTCAGAGAAAATCTATGAAGATGGTGAGCGGACTGCAAAGTATGTCCTACGAGAAACAGTTAAAGGATCTGAGAATGTTCAGTTGCAAATAAGAAGGCTAAGAGGAGACTTAATAGCTGTCTACAAATATCTGAAGGAATGGCACAGTATAGAGGGATTATCATTCTCATCTACACATGGAAACATGAGAAGCAATGGGATGAAACTGAAAGGGAGAAGATACAGATTAGATATTAGAAAAAACTTTTTGACAGCGAGGGGATCAAAGAGCGGAACAGGCTGCCACGAGAGGTGGTGAGTTCTCCTTCAATTGAAGTCTTCAAACAGAGGCTGGACAGACATCTATCTGAGATGATTTAGTGAATCCTGTCCTGCATTGAGCAGGAGATTGGATAATATACATATATATATATATATATATATATATATATATATATATATATATATATATATATATATATATATATATATATATATATACCAAGGTGAGACAGGGGCTCGGTCCAAACCTAGCACCGGGACAAAATCAGCCACACTCTAACCTTTTCTAAAAACAAAATTAACTGGAGCATAAGCTTTTATGCAAGCAAAATAGGAACATGTTCACACTGGCCATTAATCAGACAAAACCCAAGATAGAAGCAAAATGAATATATACCCTGCTGTAAGTAAGTAAGGAAAATAAATAGTGTATATAAATAACATAAGGTACTTAGTAAACACTGTTTTTGATAAGAAAGCCATCCCACCAGCATCAACGTGTTCCACAATCGGGATGGTCCTGCTCTGCCCTTATTCACATTAACATTACTTTGCCACTCTGATACTAGAGGTTAGAAATATCCCGATTGTGGTACACCTTGAAGCTGGTAGACTGGCTTTTATGGGGTTTTTTTTAAATAAAAAATGGTGTTTACTAATCCCCTATGTTATTTATATGCACTATTGCACCTTACCTACTTACAGCAGAGTATATGTTAATTTTATTTCCATCTTGGATCTTGTCCTTTCAAAATGCTTGACCACCATTATCTTAACTGAGATCAATGTGGCCATATCCACAGCATTAAATAAGTATAATCAAAATGTAAAATAAATTCCGCTCACATAAAACACAAAAAGAACACAAAGAAATTAGCGTATTAATGTTCACGGGTGGCAGCCATTTTTCCATCTGCTTCTTAGCAAGTGCAAAAACATTCTGACAACCGTAAATAGCAGTTCAGCCAATATAATAGTGATAACTAATAGGGCTTTTTTGGCATTACCGTACTTTAAAAGTGGTAACGCCAAAGAAAAAGATAGAAAAAGCAGACACATGACTGCACGCTTCAACACAGAAAAGGAATTAATCACACTAAGAGCTGATGCCAGATCCGAAGTGGCTGAGTTACAGTGTTACTGGCATATATTTCTGGGCACACTTATTAAACAAATGTGTAACTTCAAGCAATTAAAGCTTAAGTTATTTTTAGTTTCTGTGACATTAATTCACTCAGAAGATTAATTGTTCTCTTCTACAGTTGCAGTAAGGAGGATTGTCACTGAAAGGCTGAAAAAGAAATTAATAACTTCCCGGGAAAAAATTACAATGCAAAAAAGATAGATTATATGGAATAGCAATTGTCCATGTCCACCCCCATCTTTCCCTGTATGACAAAGATTACATGACCATACTATGAGCTCATTTATATCAACCTCAGACTGTATATGCTAATGTATAGTCTTAAGGAAAAAAGAAGATTCCACGTCTTAGCAATGTACAGCACACACATTGCCGATCATGGCAGGAATAAAGCTCCCTTCTGATTGTTCACCTGTTGTTTCCTGACCACTGCATCAATCAATGTTCACCTGTTGTTTCCTGACCACTGCATGAATCAATAGTTTCCTTACTGCACGCTGGTCTTTAGTGTCTTTATGGATGTGGACATTATGTAATTAGGGGCTGTCCAAGCTTGGGCTTCAAGTCTGCGCTGACTTTATGTGACTGCAAACTTGTGAGTCCTCACATAGTGCTCAGACTGCATGCTATCAAGAATCTCCGGCGCTCGGAGCATGTGTGTCCACATGTATGGGATTGGCGTACTTCCAGCCACATTCCGACTAGATGTGTCCAATATCGCTAAATTCACTTGAGCAAGGCCATGCACATTTAGTTAACACGTAAATGAACAGTTGTGTGAAAAAGTGTTTGCCCCCTTCTTGATTTCCTATTCTTTTGCATGTTTGTCGCACATAAATGTTTCAGATCACCAAAACATGCAAAAGAATAGGAAACCAGGAAAGGGGCAAACTCTTTTTCACACAACTGTATGTAAATTACTTACATGCGGTCACACCCTCGCCGCTCCCAATGCTAGAGAATCCTGTTAGCGTGCAGTGTGCGCACTGTGAGCATTCACAAGTCTGCAGTCACATAAAGTGACAGCATACTTGAAACCTAAGCCTAGACAACCCCTTTAAAACACCCTTTTAAGTGCTGTAAAAAATACTCACTATACCAATCCCCTGCTAGTCCTGTCATGAAGCTCACCACGTCCTATGTCTGCACACTTCCTTCTCAGTCTGTATAGATATTTGACCACTGTGTCCAATCCCTGGCTATAACGATGGAGCGAAGGTCAGTGATTTGCTGCAGCGATCACATGTCTACCAAATTGAACAAGAAGCACTATTACTGGACCCGGGAAAAACCAATCGAGAGTGACTGGTTATTGGTAAAGTGAATATTACTTCAACCCATCAGGACATGGCCAACATTGCTCTCCAGTAACACATGTTGACACCCAGATTTGCTTTAGGTGACATCACAGTACAGGAGCAGCGCTTTCACTAGCCCCAGCCATAGTATTCATAGCCCTCCCCTGAATACTTAATATTTAGCAATATATTGCCTGAACTAAACATTTACAACAGATACTCTAACGTATAATGTGTATACGCACTTAGGGTGGAGCCACTGGTGGTAAATATTGTCTTCCTCTTCCCTAGTCGCATCGTTCCCCCCATGTCTCCTGGGTTATGTTCAGGCATATCAATAACCTGCAAGAAAGAAAATACTTTGACATAAAGTGTAAAACATTAGGTACATTTGTGGAAAGATCATACTTAGCAATAAGATTCAAAATGGCAGCTGGAAAAATGAACCATATCTGGCTAATTGTATGTGCCCCCCTATTACTACATGGATGGGCAGATTGCCCACCCAAGAATTAATCAGATGAGTATTATATGACTTTTAGTACAGGTAACGTAGATATTTGAAAATAATTGGTGATCCAAAAAATCAGTTCCCAGTGAACGCAATATACTGAAAATACTACCATTTATGAGAAATGAAACAACTAAAGCATCTATAGCCCAGGTTCTATAGGCATGTACCAGTGCTGTGTGATCATATGCATAATGGTAATTGTAGGGTCGGCGACTCTTATACAGATGTAACCCAGTTCTAGCTTGTAATTGCTGACTGATCAATATGTTTATACTAATCTTAGTATGCATGTTTATATGGGAATCTTCCGACATTTCTAGAGGTAAAAATAATAACATTAGTTTTCTTTATCACAAGGGAATGCTCAAGAAAGATACTGATATGGGATAGCTTCTATGCTTGAATGTAGTAACCATTTATAGGGATTCGCTCAGGTATGCAATAGGCATTGATCATACAGGCAATGTGTTACTCCAACAAGAGAAGGTTTATCAGCTCCGAAGGGATTTTAAACACAAAACAGCCGTGTGGGCATGTTGGAGTCTGTCATTCCTTATTCATTAATAGATGCAGCACGCCTCCTAATCAATCAGGTGTGTCAGACAAGTGGTGTGCACCATACCTGAAATCTTACTTCAGTCTCGGAGAAAAAGAAGATATTTGGTGCAAGGAACACCCCAGCTCATCACGAATAAGACTAGCCGTGGTCGTGACTCCCCCGCCACACCCCTGTCCCACCCCAGCTATACCCATTTTAGCAAAGCTGAGTGAAAATGTCAAACCTAAAAAGAAAAATTGGGCAGATCAGAGTTGGGCAAAATATTTGCGACTTTTCAAACCACCAGACTTCTCTAGACACAAGAATTCTGGCAAAATTGCTTTGATGAATTGGGCCAAAATATGTCACTGTGTCTAGAAGTAAATCAGAGCCAAGGAACTTGAGAATTTCCCGCAGAGCAGCTAGAAAGAAAACTTCATCACTGGATGCCAAAAAGGCCTAA
Source organism: Ranitomeya variabilis (assembly GCF_051348905.1). Taxonomy (NCBI): domain Eukaryota; kingdom Metazoa; phylum Chordata; class Amphibia; order Anura; family Dendrobatidae; genus Ranitomeya; species Ranitomeya variabilis. Next base: position 76,205,497 of record NC_135234.1, read on the forward strand.
AGTTAAAGATGACACATTTCCTTTGTATTTTAGGCAAAAAAAATATATTGTCATTTTTTGTTTTCATTTTAAAAATTACAAAAAGGAAAATGTGCAATGCAAAAATTTGGGCACCCTTGGAGATTTGTGTGCTCAGATAACTTTGACCAAGGTTTCAGACCTTAATTAGCCTGTTTAGTTATGGCTTTTTCACCATCATTGTTAGGAAAGGGCGGGTGATGCAAATTTCCCAGCTTTATAAAAACCCAGCCTCCTCTAACCTTGTACCAAAAAACAGCAGCCATGGGTTCTTCTTAGCAGATGTGTAGCACTCTGAAAATGAAAATAGTGGAGGCCCAAAAAGCAGGAGAGGCTATAAGAAGATAGCTAAGCGTTTTCAGGTTGCCCTTAGCTCAGTTCGAAATGCAAGTTAAGAAATGGCAGTTAACATGAACAGTGGAGGTCAAGATAAGGTCTGGAAGACCAAGCAAAATGTCAGTGAGAGCTGCTCATAGGATTGCTAGAGAGGCAAATCAGAACCCCCGCTTAACCGCAAAAGACCTTCAGAAAGATTTAGCAGACTCTGGAGTTGTGGTGCATTGTTCTACTGTTTAGAGACACCTTCACAAATATGGCCTTCATGAAAGAGTCATCAGAAGAAAACCTCTCCTGCGTCCTCATCATAAAATTCAGCATCAGAAGTAATAAAAAAAAACAGCTAAATAAGCCTGATGCATTTTGATGAGATTAAAATAGAACTTTTCGGTCACAATTATCAAAGCTATGAGACAGAATTTCAGGAAAAGAATATCTCGCCAACCATTAAACATGGGCAGGGGCATTGCTAGGGTCCCAAAAGATCAGGAGACCAAGCCCCAAAGTACATGTTTCCCTATACAACCTCCCTGACACTTAAAAGAGGATCTATAAATACATAATAAAAGTATACCACTGTTGTTAATCTAAAATACACCATACAAGGACCAATATTGTCAAAATTACTACTATATAAGACCAAAATAATACTGCTACACAATGTCCACTACCATCACCACTACACAGTGAGTACATAATATTATATGACCATTGACTCTACATAACACACACTGTACAAAGACCAATAATACCACCATACAGCTACCACTGCAAGACTGAAACGCATTAAGCTGCTACTAAATAGAAAAAACAGCTATTGAAAAAAAACAATATTATTGCCATATGATGACCACATAGTGGTAGATACCAGTCCTGCAAACAATACTACGGAGATTACTGTACAGATATATACAGTATATGGACTTACAGATGATGTTATTTCTGGTGGAATCATTTTCTTTTCTCAACTTTTTAATTTGTCCCAGGCAGACATGACGACCTGTTCATGAAAATGGTGGCGGTGCCTGTGCAGTAGCATCTATCGCGTTCGGAAGACAATAGATGCTACTGTGCAAGCGCTGCCATCATTTTGATGAAGATAAAGATTTTTACCCCACAATAGCATAGGCATATGGGCATGTGTAGGCTAATTTATTATTATAAATTATAATATTGAATAATGTACATTATTCACTATGTAAAATAGGGTGCACGTCAGTGAAGGATCAGTGACCTGTCATAAGCCCATATAGATACATATGTAATCAGAGCACCACATAAAGCCCTGCCCACAGCCCCACCCCAAAACACGAGAATCTCATTAACTGAAAACTGCAAATGAAGATTAAACAAAGACCACAAGATGGATGTCATCAACCCAAGTATCATTTTAATCAGTATAACGGTGCCGACCTGACACTGCTTGTAGTTTACTGAACAAAATCCTGCTGACTGGTTCCCTTTAAACAGACGTCATTTGTGAGGGCAGCACTGGTCTCTGCACTTCACGTATTACAAAGTGCACTGACAATGCACTCTCTTTGCGGTTCATTAATTCTGATCAGTTCCAGCGAGGAAGCGCACTGTCACTGTGAGGATTGGACAGTGTCAAGAATCTATTGAGCATCCATTGGAATTGACAAAACTTATGCTCAGTAGAGCAGAGACTAGTCCAGATATCTGAAACGAGCATTATCGCTGACGCTTCGCTTCAGGGAGAGGGCAGAGTCTGTGGCAGTGACCGCATCCTCTGCCCCTTGATGACTTTTTGTTTAAGTATTTCTTTATTTTATAGCTGCAAGCACTGGGAGTCTCCAAAGAAGCGTCATCAAAACAGGAAGTAGGAAAAAAATAAAGCAGTTCGATAGTGTAGTGAGGGAATGCCAGAGAATTATTAAAGTATACTAGAAAATAGATTAGATTTTGGTATTACATAGATAAGCATTTAGGATGAATATTAATTTGTGCTTCAGACCATCCCTTTAGCACTTGTTTATCTAAAGTGTAGAACCAGAAAGACAAAGGCAGTGGCACAAATGTGTCAAGATTCACCATTTTAAACAATACATCAGTAGATTTAAAAATGCTTAAAAAACAAATGATCAATATGGGGTTAACTGGTTTCAGCAATTATCCCCCAAACTATGCAACTAACACAAAAGTCTGTAAGGAGATGACAATGGCTGGAGCGAGTGCTGCCTGACCTGAGTCTGGCCCTGTACTACACACTCATGAATATACCCTGAAATTGGCCTAATACGCAGTGTCCAGTAGAGCAATGCTTCTCAAACTGTGAGGCGCCCCCTAGTTATTAGTCAGGTACAGCAAGTGGATGTGGAGGCAGTTTTCACAGTAGTGATGTCTCTCTGTTTTTGAGTTTCGTGATAATTATGCAGTAAAAATGACCTGGCGACATGATTCCTCAGGTTAGTACGAGTACAGTAATAGCAAATATGCATACTTTTTTAAAGGGAACCTGTCACCCCCCCCCCCCCCCCCACTCGTTTCAAACTAAAAGAGCCACCTTGTGCAGCAGTAATGCTGCATTCTGACAAGGTGGCTCTTTTAGTTCTGGGTGCCGTAACTAGAGAAATAATCAGTTTTATAATTTGTCTGAAGTACCTGCTCCTCAGTCAAGGAGGCCGGCGTTTCCCCCCTGCTTCAGACAGCACACTGCTGTCACTCACATCTTCTTGGCGCCGGGCGCCGCCTCCTCCTCACCGCTGTTTTCAAAAGTAGCTGGCACCTGCGCTCTTATCCCCTGCCTGGTGCAGGCGCAGTGAGCGCTGGCCGTCTTTCCTCATATGCAGCCCAGCTGACTGCGCCTGCGCGGACGCCCTGCTTGTGATTCCCAGCCCCGCAATGTGAATAAATCATAAGTCCCTGCGGGGCGGGGAATCACAGGCAGGGCGGCCGCGCAGGCGCAGTCAGCTGGGCTGCATATGAGGAAAGACGGCCAGCGCTCACTGCGCCTGCACCAGGCAGGGGATAAGAGCGCAGGCGCCGGCTACTTTGGAAAACAGCGGTAAGGAGGAGGCGGCGCCCGGCGCCAAGAAGATGTGAGTGACAGCTGTGTGCTGTCTAAAGCAGGGGGGAAACGCCGGCCCACTTGACTGAAGAAAAGGTATTTCTGACAAATTATAAAACTGATTATTTCGGCAGTTACAGCACCCAGAACTAAAAGGGCCACCTTGTCAGAATGCAGGATTACTGCTGCACAAGGTGGCTCTTTTAGTTTGAAACGACTGGGGGGGGGGGGTGACAGGTTCCCTTTAAAAAACATTTTTTACTTTGATTTTTATTTTAATCCTCACAGGGGACTACAACCTGCAATTGTTTGACGGCTTGTGCTCTATACCATGGCAGCTCATCGGCAACCGGGATGGATTGAAGGGGTTGATGGGTGCCCGTGTCTCTGACGGCACACTATGTCTCTGACGGCCGTCCCCCTTGTTCAGGGCTCTGGCACTTGCAATACTTGCATCTCCCAGTTCCACCGCTGCGGCGTCCTCCGCGTCCTCTGACTGTGACGTTTCATGTCAGAATGACCGATGACATCACTACAATCATAGTTCAGAGAATCGGAAGATGTCGACACTGAGGAGTCTAAAGAAGAGCAGCAGCCAGCGAGGAGAGGAGAGTATGTCTTTTTTTTTTTTTTTTATGTTTGGAGCATCTTATTGGGACAATTACATATGGAGCAGTATATGGGGCTGTCACGATAATATAAAAATGACGAATGGTTTTCCTTATTAATTTACATGCCTTTCTAGAACTTTCTGCTACCTTCATAGCTGCAGATTCAGGCTTCCCTTCCCCCGTCAGCAGGCTGTTCTCCCTAGCTTCTTCACACACAGCCTGTAACTCTAGGCTCCCTCCTCTTCCCTCCTTCTTCAGGAATGTTAATTAGCCAAGAGCAGTCTTTGTCTAAAAAACCCATGTGCTTGCTTGTATACACTCCTTCTGTTCTGCTCACCGCAAACTGCAGCTCTGCTCGCGCAACTTGCAGATCTAGTCAGCTCGCCACAACCTGTGGTTCCGCTCTGCTCTATGCCGTGCCCTGCCAGAGTGCCAGCCGTGCCCGGCCAAAGTGCCAGCCGTGCCTTGCCAGAGTGCCAGCCGTGCCCTGCCAGCCATGCCCTGCCAGAGTGTGAGAGTCAGTCGTGCCAGCCAGAGTGCCAGATGTGCCCTGCCAGAGTGCGAGTGTCAGTCGTGCCAGCCAGATTGCCAGCCGTGCCAGTCCAGAGTGCCAGCCATGCCCGGTGGGCCCAGCCAGAGTGCCAGCCGTACCCGACCAGAGTGCCAGCCGTGCCCAGCCAGAGTGCCTGTCGTGCCCGGCCAGAGTGCCAGCCGTGCCCTACCAGAATGGCAGACGTGCCTTGCCAGAGTGCCAGCCGTACCCGGCCAGAGTGCAAGCCGTACCCGGCCAGAGTGCAAGCCGTCCCCTGCCAGAGGGCCCAGCCAGAGTGCCCGCCGTGCCAGGCCAGAGTGCCAGCGGTGCCCAGCCAGAGTGCCAACCGAGCCCAGAGTGCCAGCTGTGCCCGGCCAGAGTGCGAGTCGTACCCTGCCAGAGTGCCAGCCGAGCCGAGCCAGAGTGCCAGCCATGCCAGAGTAACAGCCGCACCCGGCGTGCCCTGCCAGAGTGCCAGCCGTACCCGGCCAGAGTGCCAGCCATACCCAGCCAGAGTGCCAGCCATACCCAGCCAGAGTGCCAGCCATGCCAAGAGTGCCAGCTGTGCTCGGCCAGAGTGCCAGCTGTGCCCTGCCAGAGAGCCAGCCGTGCCCAGCCAGAGTGCCAGCCAAAGAGCCAGCCATGCCCAGCCAGAGTGACAGACGCACCCGGCGTGCCCTGCCAGAGTGCCCGGCATGCCCTGCCAGAGTGCCAGCCGTGCCCTGCCAGAGTGCCAGCCGTGCCCGGCCAGAGTGCCAGCCATGACCGGCCAGAGTGTCAGCCGTGCCCGGCCAGAGTGCCAGCCGTGCCCGGCCAAAGTGCAAGCCGTGCCCGGCCAGAGTGGAAGAGTCAGTCGTGCCAGCCAGAGTGCCAGCCGTGCCCGTCCAGAGTGCCAGCCATGCCCGGCGTTCCCAGCCAGAGTGCCAGTCATATCCGGCCAGAGTGCCTTTCGTGCCCGGCCAGAGTGCCAGCTGTGCCCTGCCAGAGTGCCAGACGTGCCCTGCCAGAGTGCCAGCTGTACCCGGCCAGAGTGCCTGTCACGCCCTGGCCAGAGTGCCAGCCGTGCCCTGCCAGAGTGCCAGCCGTACCCGGCCAGAGTGCCAACCGTGCCCTGCCAGAGTGCCAGCCGTGCCTGGCCAGAGTGCCAGCCATGACCGGCCAGAGTGTTAGCTGTGCCCAGCCAGAGTGCCAGCCGTGCCCGGCCAGAGTGCGAGGCGTGACCTGTCAGAGAGCCAGCCGTGCCCAGCCAGAGTGCCAGCCAAAGAGCCAGCCGTGCCCAGCCAGAGTGCCAGCACTCCTAGCATGCCCTGCCAGAGTGCCCGGCATGCCCTGCCAGAGTGTCAGCCGTGCCCTGCCAGAGTGACAGCACTGCCCTGCCAGAGTACCAGCCATGCCTAGGCAGAGTGCCAGCCATGACCGGCCAGAGTGTTAGCCGTGCCCAGCCAGAGTGCCAGCTGTGCCCAGCCAGAGTGCCAACCGTGCCCAGAGTGCCAGCCGTGCCCGGCCAGAGTGCCAGTCGTACCCTGCCAGAGTGCCCAGAAAGAGTGCCAGCTGTGCCCAGCCAGAGTGCCAGCCGTTCCCAGGAGCAGGGTGTAGATTAGTCTGTAAACTCCTAGGAGCAGGGTGTATATTAGTCTGCAAGCTCCCAGGAGCAGGGTGTAGATTAGTCTGTAAGTTCCTAGGAGCAGGGTGTAGATTAGTCTGTAAACTCCTAGGAGCAGGGTGTATATTAGTTTGTAAGCTCCCAAGAGCAGGGTGTAAATTAGTCTGTAAGCTCCCAGGAGCAGGGTGTAGATTAGTCTGTAACCACCCAGGAGAAGGGTGTAATTAGTCTGTAAGCTCCCAGCAGCAGGGTGTAGATTAGTCTGTAAGCTCCCAGGAACACGGTGTAATTAGTCTGTAAACTCCAGGAGCAGCCTGTATTGTGTATATTAGACTGTAAACTCCTAGAAGCAGGTTGTATATTAGTCTATAAGCTCTCAGGAGCATACAGGTGTATATTAGACTCAGGTGTATATTGTACACTGTAAACTCCTAGGAGGAGGGTGTATATAAGTCTGTAAGCTCTTTGTCTTTTCCTTCCTAGGGTCGACACTCCTGAGCTTATAATTACTTGCAGATATACAGCAATACGCAGCAGGACAGACGTGATCCAGGGAAATATCCGATCGCCACAACTGGGGTCAGGAAGGAATTTTTTTTCCCCCCTGAGGCAGAACTCTCCGGGGGGTTTCTTTGCCTTCCTCTGGATCTTTGGGTCTAGTGGCTCTCAGCCGGTCCTCAATCACCACAGCCAGTTCTGTGGTCTCCATGGGATCTGACCTGAGAGTCATCGTGATCATGGTTTAATTTCTTAAAAGGCCGGTAATATTTTTATTACAATGTTGCTTATTGCTATTCCAATAAAAAAGAGAAAGAAAATAAAAGTGTCGTGAGTTTTTTTCCTCTTTACTTTTTTTTTTTACACAGTTGCAATGATGGGAGTGATCATTATTACTCTCTGTATTTCACAAGTAGAACCAGGAATTATGGGGGTGTCATTTACAGAAGGCAGACCACGTACAATATATCTCCAACCATTGTGGTAACATAATGTCAACTCCTGTCCCAAGTTGCATTATAAATGTTATGGGGGCCAATCTCTATGATGGGGAAGGGCCCTAAAATAGTATATATCTTACACATCAAACTACATGAGAGAAGACTGAAGTCCGGCACACAGAGCAGCTGAATACAAGAGACACAAGGTTCTTGTGTAACAGTAGGAAATAGACTAAAGAGGTCTGCAACAAGTGCCCTCGGGGTCCACGATGTTTACCTTTCAGGTTAGTTAAAGCATTACTCCAGCATTTTTTCCTTTCAGCTCTGGAGTGGTGCTGCTAATGTAAGTTCCCTGCCCGTAGTCTTATTCTTACCAACTGCCGACTTCAGCTCTTCCCACTGCCGATACTCTCCACTATCTTGTGACCGCACCTTCTGACTGGCCGTAAGTCTGACGTGACAGTCACAAGGGCTGTGTGAGGCTATGAGTCTCGTTTTGGGCTGTCATAAAAAATCAAATTTGTGACATATGACTTTGTGATTACTGTTTTTTCAAGTTTTTGTGTCAGTATCATGAAAAAGTGACATTTTTGGCATGTTTTTAATTTAAGTTTTTCGCAAATGAAATACATAACATCACATTTCATAGTTCGGGTGGTTCCGGACGTGTAGATACCAATTATGTGTCCTTTTTTTGTTTATATTCATTTTAGCAAAAAGGCTGTGTTCTTGGTGGTAAAACAGCTTTTTGTGAGGATTTTTTTTTACTTTTTTTTTTTTCATTTTATTGAACTTCTTTTTACTTTTTCACTTATTCCCACTGTGGGACACGAATATTTTTTACTTTGATTGCCGATCTCATACACTGAAGAACTTGTGTGCTGCAATGCCTGAGACTTGTCAATTGTATACTGATTCAGCTTGTTGTAGCTGGGTCTCACAGGCCACCGTACCCTGGGGTCATCAGATGACCCCGGGGTCATCAGATGACCCCGGGGTACCATGGGAACGAGATGCATTCATGATTAAGATCGAGGAGGAACTATGGTGCTAAAGGAGGTGTTTTAACCACTTAGATGTTGCTGTTGCAATTAACAACAATGTTTAAGGGTTTGCTGAAGGATGTCAGTTGTCATATACACTGTGTGCAGAATTATTAGGCAAGTTGTATTTTGATCACATGATACCTTTTTTACATGTTGTCCTACTCCAAGCTGTTCAGGCTGGAGAGCCAACTACCAATTAAGTAAATCAGGTGATGTGCATCTCTGTAATGAGGAGGGGTGTTGTCTAATGACATCAAAACCCTAGATAAGGTGTGCTTAATTATTAGGCAACTTGAGATGTCTTGCAGAGGGATGCAGCAGTCTTGAAATTGCCAAACTTTTGAAGCGTGATCACCGAACAATCAAGCGTTTCATGGCAAATAGCCAACAGGGTCGCAAGAAGCGTGTTGGTCAAAAAAGGAACAAAATAACTGCCCATGAATTGAGGAAAATCAAGCGTGAGGCTGCCAAGATGCCATTTGCCACCAGTTTTGCCATATTTCAGAGCTGCAACATTACTGGAGTAACAAAAAGCACAAGGTGTGTGATACTCAGGGTCATGGCCAAGGTAAGGAAGGCTGAAAAACGACCACCTTTGAACAAGAAACATAAGATAAAACGTCAAGACTGGGCCAAGAAATATCTTAAGACTTTTCAAAGGTTTTATGGATTGATGAAATGAGAGTGACTCTTGATGGGCCAGATGGATGGGCCAGAGGCTGGATCAGTAAAGGGCAGAGAGCTCCACTCCGACTCAGACGCCAGCAAGGTGGAGGTGGGGTACTGGTATGGGCTGGTATCTTCAAAGATGAACTTATGGGACCTTTTCGGATTGAGGATGGAGTAAAGCTCAACTCCCAGACCTACTGCCAGTTTCTGGAAGACAACTTCTTCAAGCAGTGGTACAGGAAGAAGTCGGTATCATTCAAGAACAACATTATTTTCATGCAGGACAATGCTCCATCACATGCCTCCAACTACTCCACAGCATGGCTGGCCAGTAAAGGTCTCAAAGAAGAAAAAATAATGACATGGCCCCCTTGTTCACCTGATCTGAACCCCATAGAGAACCTGTGGTCCCTCATAAAATGTGAGATCTACAGGGAGGGAAAACAGTCCACCTCTCGGAGCAGGGTCTGGGAGGCTGTGGTGGCCGCTGCACGCAATGTTGGTCGTAAACAGATCAAGCAACTGACAATCTATGGATGGAAGGCTGCTGAGTGTCATCATAAAGAAAGGTGGCTATACTGGTCACTAATTTTTTGGGGTTTTGCTTTTGCATGTCAGAAATGTTTATTTCTAAATTTTGTGCAGTTATATTGGTTTACCTGGTGAAAATAAACAAGTGAGATGGGAATATATTTGGTTTTTATTAAGTTGCCTAATAATTCTGCACAGTAATAGTTACCTGCACAAACAGATATCTTCCTAAGATAGCCAAATCTAAAAAGAACCACTCCAACTTTCAAAAATATTAAGCTTTGATATTTATGAGTCTTTTGGGTTGACTGGGAACATAGTTGTTTATCAATAATAAAAATAATCCTCTAAAATACAACTTGCCTAATAATTCTGCACACAGTGTACAGCTGTCACCGAGGGATTTTTGCCCACTGGGGGCGCATTACACTTATTCCTTGGCGCCATGAGAAAGTGATGCTGAGGATTAAGGTCCCTTAATGACTGCTGTAATACGACGTATTGGTGGTCATTAGGGACTGGTGCTTACACATATTACATGTGCTTTTGCCCATTACATGATATTATAACTCCACACACTCACACATCAAAACACACGTTCATATATAAAAACAAACACTCATATACACACACAATGATATACAATCTAATACACACCAGTGTCTACACTCATATACACACACTCATATACACACTCATAGATACACGAACAATGATATACAATCTAATACACACACTCATATACACACACAATGATATACACTCATATACACACACAATGATATACACTCACATACACACTCACTCTCACCTCCTAAATCAGATCACAGCTTCCTGTCTCATCCTCCTGAGCTCTAATCTCCTGTGACTTCTGCCCCGACCGCTCCTGAGCAGACACTAGACTAGAGGGTACTCTGAATACTGCGACAGGAGGATGCAATGTCTGTCAGTGTCCTCCTGTCTGCAGTCGGGCACCTCTCCCCAGAGCAAGGGAAGGTAACAACAGGCAGGGATTACGGCAGTGGGGCAGCAGCGGTCAGTGCACAGGCAGAGTAACTTTCACCTGACTCGCTGTCACTCCACTGCAGTCTGTCAGAAGATTCGGGTATGGAGCAGGAGCCCCAGATGTTTGACGCTAATGACACCCCTGAGCATTGGGTTGGATCAATCATGCTTTGGGGTTGTGCTGCTGCCAATGTCATGGGGAATATTTCACAGGGTGAGGGAAGAATGGATTCAATGGAGTATCAACAAATTCTTGATGCAAACATAACACCGTCTGTAAAAAAGCTGAAGTTAAAAAGAGGATGGCTTCTACAAATGGACAATGATCCTAAACACAAGTCAAAATCCACAATAGACTAACTCAAAAGGCACAAGCTGAAGGTTTTACTACAATGGCCCTCACAGTCCCCTGACCTGATCATCATTGAAAATCTGTGCCTAGACCTTAAAATAGCAGTACATGCAAGACGACCCAGGAATCTCACAGAACTGGAAGAATTTTCCAAGAACAAATGGATGAAAATCCCTCAAGCAAGAAGTGAAAGACTTTTGTCTGCTTACAAAAAGCGATTACAACCTGTGATACTTTCAAAAGGGGGTGCTGATAGGTACTAATCATGCAGGGTGTCTAAACTTTTGCATTGGCCTATTTTCCATTTGGTAATTTTTAAAATGTAAAAGATGAAAATACATTTTAGGGGCCTAAAATACAAAGGAAATGTGTCATCTTTTTACTTTAGGCCTTTAAGGCCCCATACACACGTTCAGGAATTGATGCAGAAAATTCCTGTGAAAATCCTGACATTTCTGGCGGATTTCCGCATGAAAACCGCATGCGTTTTTTAGCGCGTTTTTTGCGCGGTTTTGACGCGTTTTTGATGCGGTTTTTCCCAAACGTTTCCCAATGCATTAGACAGTGGGAAAACCGCGAAAAAACCGCAAAATTAATGAGCATGTCCGGTTTTTTACCGCAATGCGTTTTTCATGCGGAAAAACGCACATCATGTGCACAGAAATTGCGGATTTCATTAAAAATGATAGGATGCTTAATGTATGCAGATTATTTGCGGTTTTATAGCGTTTTTATAGCGCAAAAACGCTAAAAAACCGCAAATAATCTGCACTGTGTGAACATAGCCTTAGAGATCATCTTCAACTGGCCATGTTCACACGTTGCGTTTTTTACCGTGGATCCGCAGCGTTTTTGACGCGGCGGATCTGCAGCAGTTTTCCATGCAGTCTACAGTACCATGTAAACCTAGGGAAAACCAAATCCGCTGTGCACATGCTGTGGAAAAAAAGCACGGAAACGCAGCGTTGTTTTTTCTGCAGCATGTCAATTCTTTGTGCGGAACTGCAGTGTTTCTGCACCCATTGACTTGCATTGAGTCGGGCAATTCCGCAGAAAACCGCAGATGTAAAAAAGATCTGCGGTTTAGCTGAAGAGGAAACGCTGCAGTTCGGGTGGGGGGGGAGTGTGTGGGCGGAGACTGCGTGCGTGTGTGTATGCGGGCGGGGTCTGCGAGCTCTCTGTGCCGGGTCTGGGGGCTGTCCGGGTGGTCTGTGGGCTGTCCAGGGGTCTGCCGTCTCTCCGTGCAGGGTCTGCGGTCTGTCCGGGTGGTCTGCGGGCGCTCCGTGCAGGGTCTGCGGGCTGTCCGGGTGGTCTGCGGGCTGTCCGTGTGGTCTGCGGCCTGTCCGGGTGGTCTGCGGGCTGTCCAGGGGTCTGCGGGTTCTCCGTGCCAGGTCTGCGGGCTGTCCGTGTGGTCTGCGCACTGTCCGTGTGGTCTGCGGCCTGTCCGGGTGGTCTGCAGGCTGTCCGGGTGGTCTGTGGCCTGTTCAGGTGGTCTGCCGCCTGTCTGGGTGGTCTGCAGCCTGTCCGGGAGGTCTGCGACCTGTCCGGGTGTGTGTGGCACTGTGTGTGTGTGTGTTCGGGTGGAGGGGAAGTGTGTGGGCGGAGACTGTGTGCGTGTGTGTATGCGGGCGGGGTCTGCGAGCTCTCTGTGCTGGGTCTGCGGGCTGTCCGGGTGGTCTGCGGGCAGTCCTTGGGTCTGCCGTCTCTCCGTGCCGGGTCTGCGACAGTAATTTTTACCTGGGGTACCCAAACTTTTCAGGACATACAGATACATACAAAAAGCAACAGATAGAAGAACATTCTCAGTATGAGGTGCAAAAAAATCTTCCCAGATGCAAAGTCCATCAAACATTAAAAAAAAAGAGGCAGCACGCCAAAATAGTTGTGGTGGAGAATGAAGAAAAATCAGTGGTTTATTTCCCTTATCTGTAAGAAGTAAATCACCACTTTTTACCACAATTAGTTTTGAATGCTGCTTCTTTTTAATTATTAGATAGGTACAGTAGATGGATATTTTGCTCCAAATTCAAAATTAGCTGATTTTTTTTAAGTCACTTTTGTTTTTGCGCGAAATTCTTCAAAATGGCGCATGAAGTTTGGGCAAAATCAAAAATTCTCTTTTTTTGGCCTTTGACTAGTTTTGCCACATTTTAACCTAAAAAAATCGGAAAATGTAATGCAACAAAAGGCAACTTTAAAGAAGACACAAATTGTTTGATAAATTTGAAATCAAAAAGTCACTAATTTAGAGGTATTCACACCCAAAAAAATAGTGAAAATAAAATGGGCCCTTTGTATCCTAATAACTTGTCATTTGGGCAGGTGTACATGGTCGTAGAATCTCTCGTCTGAGAGAGTTGGGTTGATTGTACAAATCACACTGTGACCAAACCCTGATCAGAGTGTCATCACAGTGCGATCCGATTCTCTTGAAGATGAGAAGATTGAGTAAAAAATGTCTCCATCTTCTCCGTTGCGTGAGTGCATGGAAATAGGATAGCACTCTGATGCCATATGAGTGCAGTCTGATGTTTCCCACGCACTCACTGACTTGAATGGCTAGGCATGGAGCAATTTTTTTTTTCCTTGGACAGACTTCATCCAAGGCAAAAAAGCAGATGGGCACGGCCCCCAAGTGTTTTGTAGGATCACACTCGGACAGAAAATACGGCCATGTGCATGAGCCCTTTACCTGTAGAATTTCATGAATTTATATTCAGATTAAACTCATCCTTATAATTTATTTATGGCTTTATCTTCATGGAGTTATGAATCCATAACACTGGTTAAGCAAATGTACTTCTCTCACATATATACTCATTTCCAGTAATTTGCACAAGTTCCGCATACAAATAACTGTAGAGTCGCCAGGCTCATGTAGTGCATGTTTGACAAACATGGAGCAGATCCCCGGCACTGTCCCACTCACGTCACACCTAAGATGCCAGGAGGGATAAATGTGCCTCCAACCATAAACATGTCGGGGCCTCATAAATGATGGTGACTTTATTCTTCATAGTCCATGTTTGGTAGCAATGCTGGTTTTATGGATCATGTATTAATTCAATTTCCCTGTGATGGGGAGACTGACACCGGATGGGATTTATGACATGATGTGGTCATTCATCAATCTGACGGCTGAGATTCCACTCCCCAATGTCAGTTCTGCACTTTTAGAATATAAATGTAGTTTGCCGCACTCATCCTTATGGTGATCATTAATATGCAAAAAAAAATGGATATCTAATGAACATATATTTCCACTGGTGGTTCCGCAAAATTAACAAGGGAGTACAGCATGGCATGCTGCGTGCTTAATCAACACAAGATGACATCAATTAGAATGACTGATTAAAAAATGTGGTGTTTGAAATCAAAATCTTAATGCAATATTGTACAATCTCATATTGAAAGCACAATAGCCAATGTGCGTTTTCACCAATGTACATAGATTAGTATACATAGGAATGATGCTTCTGGGAAAGAAGGATGCTACAATATACAGCAGGTGGGAGTTCAGAGCCAAGCAGCATTTTCGGAACAGACTGTATCATGCTGAATCCTAACAGGTGTACTTTACACACTGTCAGGACTCTACTCTGGTTGCTGTTTTTTGTCTACTCATATAGAATTTGCATACTTTTGTTCATGTCTCTTCCTGCTTCTCAAAATGTTCCATTGTTTTATTGAAACAAGCATGAAGAGAAGCTAGTCAGTCTTAGCACTGCAAGTATCCGAATTTCATACGGAAATCCTAACAGTGTGTATGTTACACGCACACGGAAATCCTAACAGTGTGTATGTTACACGCATATGGAAATCCTAACAGTGTGTATGTTACACACATACGGAAATCCTAACAGTGTGTATGTTACACGCATACGGAAACCCTAACAGTGTGTATGTTACACGCATACGGAAATCCTAACAGTGTGTATGTTACACACATACGGAAATCCTAACAGTGTGTATGTTACACGCACACGGAAATCCTAACAGTGTGTATGTTACACGCATACGGAAATCCTAACAGTGTGTATGTTACACGCATACAGAAACCCTAACAGTCTGTATGTTACACGCATACAGAAACCCTAACAGTGTGTATGTTACACGCACACGGAAATCCTAACAGTGTGTATGTTACACACATACAGAAATCCTAACAGTGTGTATGTTACACGCATATGGAAACCCTAACAGTGTGTATGTTACACGCATACGGAAATCCTAACAGTGTGTATGTTACACACATACGGAAATCCTAACAGTGTGTATGTTACACGCACATGGAAATCCTAACGGTGTGTATGTTACACGCATACGGAAATCCTAACAGTGTGTATGTTACACGCTTTCAGGATCTAGCATTATACAGTCAATGCTAAAGTTGTTCCCTGACCGGGGAAAGCTCTGTGAATGTATTAAAAGGCAATAATGTTCCAGTATCCAACTCTGTTCAGACCTGCAGTTTTATTTTCCATCTCTTATCCATTCCAGAAGGGCTGATTCATTAATTAATGGATGCAAATTAAAAGACTTTCTATTTGTACCCGTTATTTAATGACTTGCTTGTTAAAAAAAAAAAAAAGGAAAGCAACATTTTGCTTACTACCAACCCAATGTGTGGAACATGCACACTGGAAACTGGGTCACTGTGCCTTGGACACAATTTACCATTTCCTCCAATTCTTACGACCGCTTCCTATTTCTGAGTATTGTCGTTATCCAGATGAACGACCAACGTTGCAAAAAAAAAAAAAAGAGAAAATGTGTCAATTGGATATACGCTTTGGATTTCTGCCCTCTGAAACTGATGACTTGCTCTATTTTGCACTTTCTTGTGAGTTTATAAATTTTGTTTTTTTTCTAACTAAGAAAATAATATAAGACTTTACAGCATTGACTCCGTGGTTGGAAACAGTTTTCGTTTTACAGATGTGCCCTGCAGGCTGAACCTCTTCCATTAAATCTCATATGTCACACTGACAGGATAACAAAAGCACAATGTTCTGACATAAAAATAGGCTCCAGAGAAATGATAAAGCAGGGGACGGGAGGTATCAGGGGTGAGACGTGGAGAGGCACAGGGACCGGACACAATTCAGAAGTACGGGAGAATGCAAACAATGCACGGCGAACCAAGAATACAAAAATGACTAAATGACACTTCATGTAATAGAACTAAAAAAAACAAAGTAAACGCAAAATTGTTATAACAGAATATTTAATCTTTTCTGGACTTTATGGGAGTCAAATAAAGAACCAAATGAATCCTGTAAGTTTCACTCCACTTAACGGGGTTGTCCCCTTTGAACAGATCATGCACAGTGTTTCGGGAGTGACTATGTGGCGTGATCACAGCCCGGACTGGATGACTAGTCACAGGAAAGGGGCCGCCCAAAAGACTACCAGGAACTCATTTGCATCATGCATATTATTATAACTTATTACATTATTTGCAGCAGACAGTTTAGCTAAAAACATGATGGTAAAGCTGTGAAAAAGCTGAGTAATATGATGGTGGCTGAAAGGGTTGTCCACTATTTTTATCCCATAGGCTCAATGATGTAGAAAATAAGAAATTGAGCCTGTCTTTCTCAGTTCCGGCTCTGCCTCTCCACTGATTGTCTGCAGTGGTGATGTCACATCAACAGCACTGCACCCAATTACTGAGCTCATCAACTTCTGCCATCTATATCGCTGCCATTTGTGACTACGACATCTGAAGGGTTAAAGGTTTTTTTCCGCAAATTGTAAATTATGCTTTACCCATTGAATTGGGGCTAACCTACTAATCACTGTGCTCGGCTTTCTTTTGCAGCCCCATTCTCTGGATCGTTGGGGGTGTAAGGGGTCGGACCCCTGCCGATCAATAAGTTACATCCTATTTATAGAGAATAACTTACGATTAGGGGAACAGCCCTTTAAAGGGGTTGTCCAGCCTTAGGCTACAAGTCTGCAGTCATTTTATGTGACTGCAGACTTGTGTATCCTCAAATGCAGTGCAATGCGTGCTGTGAGGTTTCTCCGGTGTCAGGCAGTCATGGGACTGTAATTATGTGATTTTCTTAGTCCCAGCCACATTCCGACTAGACTTGCTCAAAACACTTGCATTGACTGAGGCTGCCCCAACTAGTCGGCACATGACCATATGTATGCAAATCACATACCTACAGTCACATGAGCATGGCTCCCTGCACTGGAGTATCCCCACAGCGCGCAGTGCACTCGATGTGAGGATTAACAAGTCTGCAGTCACATAGAGTCCTAAGGCCAGGCAACCCCTTTAAGATTAAACAGTCAGTATGAAAGCTCATTCCCTTTCAATCACAGTCCTGTGTCAAAGTCACGTTAATCTTAGGAGCATCTGGAAATACACTACCTGCATGTCAAAATATCTTGTCTACCTGTACATTTGGATGTATGGGTTAAACAACAAAGCAATATTTCAGAAATCAAGAGAATTGTTTCCCAAGGATTAGGCAAGGTGGCCTTTACACTGACATTTATTCTTTATTCAGTCTGCACATTTAATTCAAACTAAACATTTTTTTTAAATTAATCTCCAAAATGGAACATGGCAGAAGAATGAAGTCACTTATTCATAGTAAATATAATATATGACTTTGATTTTTTGAGCTGTGAATCATAAAATATATATATATATATTTTTTTTTTTTTTTGTTTTAAACATTTTATTTATCGTAAAAAAAAATAAGAATACTGACAAGATTCTTATAGACGCCTCTCCATTACTAATTTTTGGGCTTGATGTCACCTGACAAAACAAAGGTGACAAAGGTGGGTTTAGGGCTTTGCCTGGGCCAGTCAAGAATGGTCATAGAGTTGTTCTGAAGCTACTCCTTTGTTATTTTAGCTGTGTGCTTAGGGTCATTGTCTTGTTGGAAGGTGAACCTTCGGCCAAGTCTGAGGTCCAGAGCAATCTGGAAGAGGTTTTCATCCAGGATATCTCTGTATTTGGCCGCAATCATGCTTCCTTCAATAACAACCAGTCATCATGTCCCTGCAGCTGAAAAACACTTCCATAGCATGATGTTGCCACCACCATGTTTCACTGTTGGGATTGTATTGGGCAGGTGATGAGCATTGCCTGGTTTTCATCACACATACCGCTTAGAATTATCACCAAAAAGGTCTATCTTCGTCTCATCAGACCAGAGAATCTTATTTCTCATAGTCTGGGAGTCCTTCCTGTGTTTTTTAGCAAACTCTATGCTGGCTTTCATATGTCTTGAGGAGAGGCTTCCGTCGGCCACTCTGCCATAACGGCCCAACTGGTGGAGGGCTGCAGTGATAGTTGACTTTGTGGAACTTTCTCCCATCTCCCTACTGTATCTCTGGAGCTCAGCCACAGTGATCTGGGGGGTTCTTCTTTACCTCTCTCACCAAGGCTCTTCTCCCACGATTGCTCAGTTTGGCTGGACGGTCAGGTCTAGGAAGACTTCTGGTGGTCCAAAACTTCTTCCATTTAAGGATTATGGAGACCACTGTACTCTTAGGAATCTTGAGTACTGCAGAAATTTTGTTGTAACCTTGGCCAGATCTGTGCCTTGCCACACTTCTGTCTCTGAGCTCCTTGGCCAGTTCCTTTGACCTCATGATTCTCATTTGGTCGGACATGCACTGTGAGCTGTGAGGTCTTATATAGACAGGTGTGCGCCTTTCCAAATCAAGTCCTATCAGTTTAATTAAACACAGCTGGCCAACAATGAAGGAGTAGAACCATCTCAAGGAGGATCACAAGGAGATGGACAGCATGTGACTTAAACATGAGTGTCTGAACAAAGGGTCTGAATACTTATGACTATGTGATATTTCAGTTTTTCTTTTTCATTAAATTTGCAAAAATTTCTACATTTCTGGGTTTTTTTTCAGCCAAGATGAGGTGCAGAGTGTACATTAATGTGAAAAAATGAACTTTTTTGAATTTAGCAAATGGCTGCAATGAAACAAAGAGTGAAAAATGTAAAGCGGTCTGAATACTTTCCATACGCACTGTATGTGACTGACATCTTTATATCTATCTATTCTATGTGTATATATCTGTTCTATCTATTCTATTTTGTCTGGTCACGCTATTATTCTACTGTACGTGGCAGATTCATTGCCGGCTTTTCCAAAGGACATGGGTGTGTGAAAATCGGATGGCACTTGCATGGTCCGAGTGCAGTGCGATTTTTTTTTGCACCCATTTACGGTAATTGCATTGGCAAGACTCATTAGAGATACGAGGAAAATCGCAGCGTGCTGCAATTTTTTTTCTCAGTTTGATTTCAGCAGAGGTGAGATGTAATTCATAACTTAACATTGGTCAGAGTGCAATCCGATTTTTTATCGCATTGCACTTGTCAGTTTTCCTTGCAGATGAGTATGAGCCCAAATACTGAGCATTTTCCTGATTACATTTCCGTACTGCTTTACTGCTTTACATCTTCAACTGGAGATTTCTTAGTTTACCCAATTTGTTCAAACTCTGCATCAGTGATAATCTGCTCAGCTTGTGCTAGGAAACTGTGAACATCCCACAGACTTCAACAAGCGTGCGCTGAAAACTATATTTGGGCTAAGCAGCCGTAAAATTTGGATAGAAATTCTGGCTTTAAGTTATTTTATGTGTTCTGGCCAATAAAATAACTGGCATAGAAACATAGTAAACAACAGCTGAGAATGTCTTGTCTGTATACTAATACACATGAAACATCAATTCTTAAGACTAAATAAAACATGCTGGATGTTGCGGCCTCTAATGACCCGGGCTAAATAGGACTCAGTACTGTGGCCATCAAAATACTTCACTTGTATGGATGCAGACTGAAATGACAACTTATACTAGTAGTATTGACAATTCATATGAAAATCTACTGGACTTAAAGGGAATTTGTCAGCAAAGTTTCACACCCATAACTATATATATATGGGCAAGAAGCTCAATCAAAGACAAGTACAGAAATAACTTTTACTTGGAGAGTCAATTCCTCAGTTAAAGAGAAATCAGATTTTTAATTGATATGCAAATGAGGCAGTAGATCTGAAACCTCTGTCACTCCAGCTCTATTTCTCTCCGAGAGCCGCCTCTTCCTGCTTGACTGAAATCCTCTACGCTGTGTGACATCAGACAAAGGAGCAGTCAGTCAAGTAGAAGGACGTGGCATTGACCTGGGAATAGAGCTGGAGTGACGGAGAATTCAGATCTACCATATCCATTGGCATATCAATTCAAACAATGACTTCTCAGTAACAAAGTAACAGACTGGCCATGTACAGGTATGGCTGGACTTGCCTTTGAAAGAGCTACATGTACATATAAATAGGATGATTTTATGTAACTTATACAACATGACATGGCTTTGTGTTGAAATACCTGGTCAATTTACTGCCCTTTTGTCTTAAAATATAATAGTCTTAGTAATCACAAGGGGTAGCCAGGGCCGGCGTTAGGGGCAGGCAGACCAGGCAGCTGCCTGGGGCCCCCACTCCCCCAGGGGCCCCCAGCCAGCGGCAAGTCACGCAGCCGCTATGGGGCCCCTGTAAGGCAGGGGGGCCCGCCTGCCGCCAGAGCTGACTCCCCCGCCGCATTGAACTATACCGGCGTCTTCCAGTAAACTTCAATGCAATGATGAAGGAGAGAGCTTCACCTGACGGTCCCTCTCCCATCATTCCCCGCGGCGCTCTGCCTCTGACACAGCGGGTGCGCGTCATTGCGCACTCACTGTGTGCCCGGCAGTGCGGCAGCCGACACAGGAGCAGGGAGCAGCGCGAGCTCAGGGAGAGGTGAGGAGCTTGTGTTTTTTTTTTTACTGGACTGTGCGGCCATTCTTGGGAGGGGAGGGAAGGGGGATGTGGGCAGTGCTGTATACTACTGTGGGCAGTGCTGTATACTACTGTGGGCAGTGCTGTATACTACTGTGGGCCGTGCTGTATACTACTGTGGGCCGTGCTGTATTCTACTGTGGGCAGTGCTGTATACTACTGTGGGCAGTGCTGTATACTACTGTGGGCAGTGCTGTACACTACTGTGGGCCGTGCTGTATACTACTGTGGGCCGTGCTGTATACTACTGTGGGCCGTGCTGTATTCTACTGTGGGCCGTGCTGTATTCTACTGTGGGCAGTGCTGTATACTACTGTGGGCAGTGCTGTATACTACTGTGGGCAGTGCTGTATACTACTGTGGGCTGTGCTGTATACTACTGTGGGCAGTGCTGTATACTACTGTGGGCAGTGCTGTATACTACTGTGGGCAGTGCTGTATACTACTGAGGGCAGTGCTGTATACTACTGCGGGCAGTGCTGTATACTATTGTGGGCTGTGCTGTATACTACTGTGGGCAGTGCTGTATACTACTGAGGGCAGTGCTGTATACTACTGTGGGCAGTGCTGTACACTACTGTGGGCTGTGCTATACACTACTGTGTGGGCTGTGCTATACACTACTGTGTTGGCTGTGCTGTATACTACTGTGTGGGCTGTGTTATACACTACTGTGTGGGCTGTGCTATACACTACTGTGTGGGCTGTATTATACATATATATATATACATATATATATATATATATATATATATCTTATATGGCTGCATTATACTCTGTGGGGTGGTGGCTGCATTATACTATATGTGGGCTGAATTATACTGTATCGAGGACTAAGGGGAATACATTATACTATATGAAGAACTATGGGGTCCATTATACTATGGGAAGTGAATTGTACTACATGGATGACTATGGCGGTGCATTATACTATATGGAGCACTGTGAGGAGTGTATTATGCTATGGAGGACTGAGGAGTATATTTTAATATATGGAGGACTATAGGGTGTATTATACTAAACAAGCAAAATGCTGCATATTCATTGGGTGATTGGATTGTTTATGCCGGAATACAAATCATTGCTCTCAGCAGCACATCACCGGTGTAAACTGTAGATGTGCTGCTAATAACATGATACTGTATGGTGATCTATTAGTGATCGTTCTGTCCCCTTTATTCTGTCTCAGACGGTGGAAAAAGGCCGGGAAACAAGCGTCCAATGACTTCAGTATTGTCGATCACACTCGTTTAGCGGCCTGAACTCAGAGCACGTAAATACAACCGAAATGCTTCTGTATGATGTGCAATATGTTAGCATTTGGGGCCCCATTTTAAACTTTGCCTAGGGCCCCACTTTGCCTAAAACCGGCCCTGGGGGTAGCCAACTATTTTAATCAACAAAAGTTAGATTTTTCAAAATATAGTTTTTTAAATTATCCAGTTTGAACTCACCGCTAAAATCCACTACATCCTCACAACCTCCTGTACTTCGACTGAAAACATCAGATCTTATTAGTTATTGTGAAGTTTTACGACTGGGAATGAAGAAGTGCTGACAGCAGCGATGCTCAACAGGGTAAGAGCCATCAGAGAGGAAGCATGCACTGCCTGAGGTTAGAGTCTGCAATCTGCACAATTTGCACACTCTGCAGTGTATATATATATATATATATATATATATATATATATATATATATAATATTTTACTATGTAATCTGAAAGCAGCATGATGTAGGGGCTGAGACCCTGATTCCAAGGTTGTGTTACTTACTTGAGAGATTGGTGCAGTTTTGCTAGAATCCGTGTTTTCTCTGCTGTAGATCTAGCAGTGCTCTGAATGAAGAGCCGTGTATAACCCCGCCCACAGCACTGATTGGCAGCTTATGTACAGTGTGGATTGTCAACAAAATGCCAAATAGTAGAACAAGATGCCAAATAGTAGTTGAGATGGAGTTACACAGATAAGCCTGACTGGCCTGCACATGAGACCTAGTCCTGTAGTGATAATCTCCTGCTGATAAAACACTGATTGCTTTGAAACTACAACACACAGCCTATTAAGTGACACATTGCTGTATTCAAGCTCTGTTGCTCCATATTACGCTGTTTTCGCATTACATAAAAAACGGCTGACAGATTCCCTTTAACAAAATGGTCTATGCTAGTGATAGGCCTCTTGTAAATGCTGGTCACTAAGGACCTGTTCATTTTGCTAGCAAATAGCTATGTTTGTGAAAGTTGGACTATATCAATCATGTCCCTGAGATTATGTAAAGTTTTCGTCAAAGAGGTAGGTGGCATACCCAGCGAATTAGAGTTAGCGTCAGATGGGTGCTAGTCCCTCTGGAACCAACCACTGAGCTCCTGTCGACCAGTTGGGTCCTGGCTTTCCCTGTTTGGAGTAAGCCCACCCCATACCCTGGATCACCTTCACCTACATGCAGTTATTATATCTTATATGTCTGACGAAGGGTTTTCACCAAAAATGTTATGTAATACCGTGATTACCGCTAGGTATCTCCAAGTGCCTTTTGGTGTGCAGTTCCGTCACTCTCTTTACTGTGTAAAGTTTTCAGTGACTTTGACATTTACAGCAGATTCATAAAGGTTTTTAATACTATTCACTGTTTTAATATAAATTAATCAATTAGTGATTGGTCTGTGACGACATAGCAATTCTTCTTAATTATGCCAGACGTAAATTGAGTAGACCCAGGATCATAAACTATTGTCTGAAGTATTGACTCTTCTTGTAGGACAAATATTGACATTTAACATTATGTCCTACAGTTTACTTTCTGTAATCTTTGAAAACAGTAATGCATGGCCACTGAACAATGATGCTTGCTGATATGTTGATTACATGCATTGTCCATGCCAGTCAATTTGTTGGCATTCCAAACATAGAAGGAAAAACTATGCAAATAGATTACATAATCGAAGAATGCAAGTTGGCCTGATTCACATCTCTCTCTGACCTCTGGATGTTGGTTGAAGGCCAGTTGTGAACTATATAAAGAGACTTTTTCTCCTAGTCCGGGTGACTCTACAGGATATCAGCTTAGGGGACTATAGCCCCAGCTGAAAGAACACAGGACTGCTTCATTGACCATCACTGAAACCCCAGAGACGTCTTAGGCTGTGTGCACACGTAGCAGATTTTTCGCGTTTTTTTCGCGGTTTTTCGCTATAAAAACGGTATAAAACCGCGAAAAAAACGCTCACATTAAGCATCCTATTTAATAGAATGCAATCCGCATTTTTTGCGCACATGCTGCATTTTTTTCCTGAGCGGAATCGCATTCCAGAAAAAAACGCAGCATGTTCATTAAATTTGTGGAATCGCGGGGATTCCGCACACCTAGGAATGCATTGATCTGCTTACTTCCCGCATGGGGCTATGCCCACCATGTGGGAAGTAAGCAGATCATGTGCGGTTGGTACCAAGGGTGGAGGAGAGGAGACTGTCCTCCAAGCCCTGGGAACCATATACCTGTTAAAAAAATAAAAATAAAATAAAAAATCATGATATACTCACCTTCGATGGCCCCCGAAAGTCTTCCCGCCTCTCAGCGGTGCACGTGGCCGCTTCCGTTCCTATAGATGGTGTGTGTGAAGGACGTGCGATGACGTCGCGGTCACATGACCGTGATGACGTCGCGGTCACGTGACCGCGACGTCATCGAAGGTCCTGCACACACACCATCTATAGGAACAGAAGCCGCTGAGGAGATCGGCTGTTTGCGGAAGGTGAGTACAACCATATTTTTTTTTTATTATTATTATTTTTAACATTCTATCTTTTACTATTGATGCGGCATAGGCAGCATCAATAGTAAAAAGTTGGTCACACTTGTCAAACACTATGTTTGACAAGTGTGACCAACCTGTCAATCAGTTTTCCAAGCGATGCTACAGATCGCTTGGAAAACGCTAGCATTCTGTAAGCTAATTATGCTTGCAAAACGCTAGTTTTCTGCGGGAATATGCATGCCAATTCCGCATGCGATATACCCGCGGCAGGAGTTGCAGAATTGCCGCGGAAATTTCCGCGGCAATTCTGCAACGTGTGCACTTAGCCTTAAAGGCGTTCAGTTGTATGAGCTCTGGTCCATGCAGTCTTTCTAAAGACAGCCGGGCCAGCGGACAAGAGCACCCACGGACCCCCGTGTCTCCACATTGTCTTTGGCACCAAAAATCATCACTACAATACCTGACATGAGTCTGCTATATTGTTTGGCTCTATGTCAGTGCTTTTCACTGACGCTAAACACACGGACAGCATCCTTACAGTATGTCAGCAGCGGCCTCTTTGTTCTGCTAATCAGAGGGGGTAACAGGGTCAGATTCCAACAAGCATTAGTTCCCTAGAACAGGTTATGAAGGTTATATCCCTTATATCAATCTTATTTCTTCAAATATTTTGGAATTGTGAAAGAAATTTAAATGATTGGTTACTCACCACCGGATTCTTTGTATTTGGGTCAAATTCTGTAGAGTTTGCATCTATGCGAGAGAAAAAAAAATATTAAATTCAACAAAACTATACACAATAAAATGTTCATTATTTGTTTTATGTCTTAAGAAAGGGTTTCCCATAAAAACGTTTCATCTTATGTCCACAGATGATAAATGTTAGTCAATTGGAGCCCCACCTCCTAGACCACCACCAATAAAAAGGGCAATACAAGACCCCAGCCCAGTGTTCATCCATGCTGCTGCTTCATTAGAAAAATAAATGGGAGCTTCACAAAGAGCAGAACGTTATTTAGCATAGGGTTGTAGTATAGAAGCCATGATGACTGTTTGGAGTAATTTGCAGGTTTGTTTTTTTGTTGGGTTGAATATATAAATCATATGCAATAAGCTCCTAATAAGCTCACACAACTGATTGCCATCCTTCCCTATATGAGTGTGCATAATCAGAAGGAGGTCAATAAGGACCGCCCACTGGACTCCAAAACACAGAATGAGGAGGAATCAAAATGAATAAAGCTATACTGAATCTTTTCCTACAAAACTAAATATGGATTTGGTCAACTCCTCTTATTCTTGGGATGAAAGTCTGTAGTCATGCTACGTGACTGCAAATTTCTGAATCCTGTTGGTGTGCAATGGGCACACGCTGTGAGAATTCTTCAGAGAGTAGGTAGTCACGCGACTGCAAGAATGCAACTTGCAGTATCATGCTGTGTTCATATGCTTGGTCTCTTTCAATATCCCAATAGAAGGGTCCACCCGCTCTCACTGAAAGCACTGAAGAATCCTGGCAGCATGCACACAGCACACTGTCAGGATTCAGAAGACTGCAGTTTAATAAAGTGACGGCAGACTTTCTTCCCAAGCTTAGACAATCCCTTTATCATGAAGTCCAGAAATAGGGCAGCATCTGTGTTGTCCCATAAAGACTGTGTTTCCTTTTCTATTTCGTAACCTACATGTCCTGCAGATTGGTGGAGGTCTGGAAACCCCCATTGATCACATCAAAAAACATGAAGCCTGATGATCCGCAGGCAAAAGGACTGAACTCTTGCATTAGCAAATGCACAGAGCAGCGTGCGAGTTCAATAAAGTACATGAGCACATATACCACTCTGAGCAGGAGGTCATGCAGGAGCTTAAAGGAGTTATCTTATGAACAAAGTACACTTTAACCAATAAGTCTTGAAATAATATTAAGTTCCCCAATTAATTGTGTTAAAAAATTGTTCCTGTGCTGAGATACTCATGAATACACGAACATGATCAGCACACGCAATAACTGCGAACCGGAGAAGGAAGCAAAAGAAAGACCAGACAGCATGGGATTGCAAATGATTTTTTCAGGGAGGTAAAACATTTCCCTACCTGTTTTTAAATATGTTTTACCTCATAGAAAGAATCATTTGCGATCCAATGCTGTAATGACTGTACTCTCTTTTGCTTCCTCGCCCGCCCCGGAGCTGTGGTATGATCAGACCATGTTCCTGTACGGTCAGACACGGCCATTACACAGTACACAGCAGGGGCACATTTATAAGATTATCTCAGCACAGGAACATTTTTTAACACATCTAATTGTGGAAATTATTATTATTCCAAGATCTATTTATTAAAATAAACTTTATTCATGAGATAAAAAACATTAATGCTTCTGAGTGCTGAGCAGTGTACTTATGAGCATTTTTTGAGTGAGAATTGGGGGTCTCAACTCTCAACACACAGACTCACACCAGTCTGCAGAACATGTAAGTTTGGGAAATTTATATATATAAACTATAACTATGGGAGTCAAAATGAGAAAACAAATCGAGAAAATCACCTTGCCTGATTTGGCAAGATGAATTTTGCAAATTATGGTGGAAAATAAGCATTTGGTCATTAACAAAAGTTCCTCTCAATATTGTGTTATACACTGCTTAAAAAAAATGCTTAACCCCTTTTTCATTTTTACGGTTTCGTTTTTCGCTCCCCTCCTTCCCAGAGCCATAACTTTTTTTATTTTTCCGTCAATATGGTCATTTGAGGGCTTATTTTTTGCGGGACGAGTTGTATTTTTGAACGACACCATTGGTTTTACCATGTCTTGTACTAGAAAACGGGAAAAAAATTCCAAGTGTGGTGAA
Source organism: Ranitomeya variabilis (assembly GCF_051348905.1). Lineage (NCBI taxonomy): Eukaryota > Metazoa > Chordata > Amphibia > Anura > Dendrobatidae > Ranitomeya > Ranitomeya variabilis. The sequence continues at coordinate 76,232,607 of NC_135234.1, forward strand.
ATTGCAAAAAAAAGTGCAATCTCACACTTGTTTTTTGTTTGGCTTTTTTTCTAGGTTCACTAAATGCTAAAACTGACCTGTCACTATGATTCTCCAGGTCATTACGAGTTCACAGACACCTAACATGTCTAGGTTATTTTTTATATATGTGGTGAAAAAAAATTCAAAACGTTGCTAAAAAAAAAAATAAAACGCCATTTTCCGATACCCGTGGCGCCTCCAATTTTTGGGATCTGGGGTCGGGTGAGGGCTTATTTTTTGCGTGCCGAGCTGACGTTTTTAATGATACCACTTTTGTGCAGATACGTTCTTTTGATTGCCCGTTACTGCATTTTAATGCAATGTCGCGACAACCAAAAAAACCGTAATTCTGGCGTTTCTAATTTTTTTCTCGCTACGCTGTTTAGCGATCAGGTTAATGCTTTTTTTATTGATAGATCGGGCGATTCTGAATGCGGAGATACCAAATATGTGTAGGTTTGATTTTTTTTATTTTATTTTGGATGGGGCGAAAGGGGGGTGATTTAAACTTTCATATTTTTTTTATTTTTTCATGTTTTTAAAAACATTTTTTTTTTTACTTTTGCCATGCTTCAATAGCTTTCATGGGAAGCTAGAAGATGGCACCACTCGATCGGCTCTGCTACATAGCAGCGATCATTAGATCGCTGATATGTAGCTGAAATGCAGGCTTGCTATGAGCGCTGACCACAGGGTGGCGCTCACAGCAGGCCGGCATCAGTAACCATAGAGGTCTCAAGGACCTCTATGGTTACCATCCTGATGCATTGCTGACCCCCGATCATGTGACGGGGTCGGCGATGCGCTCACTTCCGGCCGTGCGGCCGGAAGCGGTAGTTAAATACCGTTTGACAGCGGCATTTAACAGGTTAATAGCGGTGGGTGAATCGCGATTTCACCCGCCGCTATTGCGCGCACATGTCAGCTGTACAAAACAGCTGACATGTTGCGACTTTGATGTGGGCTCACCACCGGAGCCCACATCAAAGGGGGAGACACGACATGCGCAGTAATAGTACGGGGAATGTCGTGAAGGGGTTAAACAACAGAATATAACTCCAAGTAAATCAAACTTCTGTGAAATCAAACTGTCCACTTAGGAAGCAACACTGTTTGACAATCAATTTCACATGCTGTTGTGCAAATGGAATAGACAACAGATGAAATTATTGACAATTATCAAGACACTCAATAAAAGAGTGGTTCTGCAGGTGGGGACCACAGACCACATCTCAGTACCAATACTTTCTGGCTCATGTTTTGGTCACTTTTGAATGTTGGTTGTGCTTTCACACTCGTGGTAGCATGAGACGGACTCTACAACCCACACAAGTGGCTCAGGTAGTGCAGCTCATCCAGGATGGCACATCAATGCGAGCTGTGGCAAGAAGGTTTGCTGTGTCTGTCAGCATAGTGTCCAGAGGCTGGAGGCACTACCAGGAGACAGGCAAGTACACCAGGAGACGTGGAGGGGGCCGTAGGGGGGCAACAACCCAGTAGCAGGACCGCTACCTCAGCCTTTGTGCAAGGAGGAACAGGAGGAGCACTGCCAGAGCCCTGCAAAATGACCTCCAGCAGGCCACAAATGCGCATGTGTCTGCACAAACGGTTAGAAATCGAATCCATGAGGATTTTCTGAGTGCCCGACATCCACAGATGGGGGTTGTGCTCACAGCCCAACACCGTGCAGGACGATTGGCATTTGCCACAGAACAACAGTACTGGCAAATTCGTCACTGGCACCCTGTACTCTTCACAGATGAAAGCAGGTTCACACTGAGCACATGTTCCAGACGTGACAGAGTCTGGAGACACCGTGGAGAGCGATCTGCTGCCTGCAGCATCCTTCAGCATGACCGGTTTGGCACTGGATCAGTAATGGTGTGGGGTGGCATTTTTTTGGGGGGCCGCACAGCCCTCCATGTGCTTGCCAGAGGTAGCCTGACTGCGATTAGGTACCGGAATGAGATCCTCAGACCCCTTGTGAGACCATATGCTGGTGCGGTTGGCCCTAGGTTCCTCCTAATGCAGGACAATGCCAGACCTCATGTGGCTGGAGTGTGTCAGCAGTTCCTGCAAGATGAAGGCAATGAAGCTATGGACTGGCCCGCCCGTTCCCCAGACCTGAATCCGATTGAACACATCTGGGACATCATGTCTCGCACCATCCACCAATGTCACGTTGCACCACAGACTGTCCAGGAGTTGGCGGATGCTTTAGTCCAGGTCTGGGAGGAGATCCCTCAGGACACCATCCGCCGCCTCATCAGGAGCATGCCCAGGCATTGTAGGGAGGTCATACAGGCACATGGAGGCAACACACAATACTGAGCATCATTTCCTTGTCTTGAGGCATTTCCATTGAAGTTGGATCAGCCTGTAATTTGATTTTCCACTTTGATTTTGAGCATCATTCCAAATCCAGACCACCATGGGATATTAGTTGTGATTTACATTGATAATTTTTATGTTTTATTGTTCTCAACACATTTCACTATGTAATGAATAAAGATTTGCAGCTGAAATATTTCTCTCAGTGATATCTAGGATGTGGTATTTTAGTGTTCCCTTTATTTTTTTGAGCAGTGTATATCCTTTGTTGACAATGACAGAGGACAAACATTTTCTGTAAGTCTTCACAAGGTTGGCACACACTGTTGGTGGTATGTTGGCCCATTCCTCCATGCAGATCTCCTTTAGAGCAGTGAAGTTTTGGGCCTGTCACTGGGCAACACGGACTTTCAACTCCCTCCAAAGGTTTTCTATGTGGTTGAGATCTGAAGACTGGCTAGGCCACTCCAGGACCTTCATATGCTTCTTGCGAAGCCACTGCTTCGTTGCCCTGGCGGTGTGCTTGGGATCATTATCATGCTGAAAGACCCAAGCACATTTCATCCTCAATGCCCTTGCTGATGGAAGGAGGTTTGCACTCAAAATCTCACGATACATGGCCTCTTTCATTCTTTCATGTACACGGATCAGTCGTTCTGGTCACCTTGCAGAGAAACAGCCCCAAAGCATGATGTTGCCATCCCCATGCTTCACAGTAGGTATTCTTTGGATGCAACTCAGCATGCTGTCTCCTCCAAACACGACAAGTTTTGTTTCTACCAATCAGTTCTACTTTGGTTTCATCAGACCATATAGACCATATGACATTCTCCCAGTACTCTTCTGGATAATCAAATGCTCTCTAGCAAACTTCAGACGGGCCCGGACATGTATTGGCCTCAGCAGGGGGACACATCTGGCACTGCAGGATCTGAGTCCCTGGCAGCGTAGTGTGTTATTGATGGTAGCCTTTGTTACGGTGGTCCCAGCTCTATGATGGTCATTCACTAGGTCCCCTCGTGTAGTTCTGGGATTTTTGCTCACCGTTCTTGTGATCATTTTGACCCCATGGGGTGAGATCTTGCGTGGAGCCCCAGATCGAGGGAGATTATCAGTGGTCTTGTATGTCTTCCATTTTGTTATTATTTCTCCCACAGTTGATTTCATCACTCCAAGCTGCTTGCCTATTGCAGATTCAGTCTTCCCAGCCTGGTGCAGGGCTACAATTTTGTTTCTGGTGTCCTTCGACAACTCTTTAGTCTTCACCATAGTGGAGTTTGGAGTGTGACTCTTTGAGGTTGTGGACACCTGTGTCTTTTAGGCTGCCATCACACTAGCAGTATTTGGTCAGTATTTTACATCAGTATTTGTAAGCCAAAACCAGGAGTGGGTGATAAATACAGAAGGGGTGACATGTTTCTATTAAACTTTTCCTCTAATTGCTCCACTCCTGGTTTTGGCTTACAAATACTGATGTAAAATACTGACCAAATACTGCTAGTGTGACGGCAGCCTTATACTGATAACAAGTTCAGACAGGTGCCATTACTACAGGTAATGAGTGGAGGACTGAGGAGCCTCTTAAAGAAGAAGTTACAGGAATGTGAAACCTAGAAATCTTGCATGTTTTTGGGTGACCAAATACTTATTTTCCACCATAATTTGCAAAATAAACCTTGCCAAATCAAACAAGGTGATTTTCTGGATTTGTTTTCTCATTTTGACTCTCATAGTTGTGATCTACCTATGATGTTAATTACAGGCCTCTCTCATCTTTTTAAGTGGGAGAACGTGCACAATTGGTGGCTGACTAAATACTTCCCCCCCCCCACGCTGTAGGTCTGCATTAAAGCTTTAACGAACACAAGTCCTCCTCCTGTCTGAGGAGACAATTTGCATAACAGAAAGTAATGCTAATGCTCAGACATTTTTCAAGCTGTAGAGATGACACCTTGAGCCTCATTTCAACACTGTGCTAACAAGGTAAGTGACATTTCACTCATCCCTTTTAATGGCTACAGAGTAGGGTTTTATTAGGCAGAAATAGTAAACCTGCTCCGGTACGTATGATGGACGTTCTCTGCCATTTTATTTGACATTTAACTTATCTGAATTTTGTTTCGTAGGAAGACTGATCAACTATTCTGTAGTCTGGATATGACAGAAGAGCAGGAGCGGTTATAAAGATAAATGTGCCTAGATATAGGACACACTACAATATATTTTCACAATCTAATTAATAAGGCTGTCCTATAAAGAAGACATGGATACAGCCTGATGTGGACACAATAATGGCTCTCTGAGATCATATCTTACAAGTTTGTAACGTGAGTGGAGAACCCCTTTAAAATGAACACCGTCTCTTCAGTTGAATTCTCTCTATATATTTTTGTTAACTCTTCTTTTACTAACATTTCTCCTTTTTTAAACACATCTGCACAACACTGACTGTTAACAAAACAAAATGCTTCGTAAAACTAACAGAGAATCACGTTTTTATGGTGCTTTCATACAGCGTTCTTTGCCAATGGGCTTACGTCCAACTCTTCTACAAAAAGGGATTCAGGCATATTCGCCTGCAGAGCCATTGACTATAATGGGGCTGAGAGAGTCACTGTGCGCTCTGTAGTGCATCATTTTCAGGTGTATACACCTACTAAAGGTGGACACCCAGGCTTAGTAGACTACACCCGAATCCTGGTTTGCAGGGGGTTCGGACATAAGCCCCGACGGGGGCTACCGAACATAGGAGAAATGGTGGTGTGAAAGCACCCTTAGGGTATTATGTGCACACGTTCCAGATTATTTGTGTATTTTTCGCGTTTTTTGCGCATTTTTTCGGTGGCTTTCCGCGGCAAAAACACTTAAATAACGCATACATTAAGCATCCCATCATTTTTAATGGTTTCCACAATTTTTGTGCACATGTTGCGTTTGTTTCCGAAAAAAAAACGCATGCGGAAAAATACGCAGCAGGTTCATTAATTTTGCGGATTTTAAGTGGATTTCCCACTATCCGCACTAAATCCGAACAAAAAACGCGCAAAATAGGCAATAAAAACGCAACAAAAACGAGTGCAGAATTCCTGCGGAAAACCTCAGGATTTTCTCAGGAAATTTCTGCATACTTTCCGGACGTGTGCACATAGCCTAAGGCCTCATTCAGACATTCAATTTTTGTGTACAAGTGCTATGCATGTTTTTGAAGAATAGCGCTCGTACCCATGATATTCTGTGGGACAATTCACATATTCATTTTTATTCCTCTGATTGAGTGGTCTCAAGCAAAATTTTGGAGACATGTACGATTTTGAGCCGAAGGTTGAATCAAAATCAGCAATGCAAGTCAATAGGACCACACTCGGATGACATCAAACTGCGGTCTGATTTTCACAGACTCTCAGAATGGAGAAGGTGGAGAAATTGTTTGTTTTTTTATCTCTAAGGCTATGTGCCCACGTTGCAGAATAGAAGCAGATTTTTCCTCATCAAACCCGCACACCCTTGCCAGGGAAAACGCCTGCGGATTTTGATGCGTTTTTGACGCGTTTCTCATGCGTTTTTTCTAAGCATTTTTGAGGACAAATAAAGTTGGGACAAAAAAAGGCTCCTATGAGGTTATTTCCTAGTCCAACCCCTCTTCTCCATTTTATGTTCTTGTTGGATTTAATATGCCACAAGTGCAGCCCCAGCGGCGTCTCAGCCCCCATAATACTGCCAGCCACAGTGCCCCATAATGCTGCCAGACACTGTGCCCCCATAATGCTGCCACAGTGCCCCCATAATACTGCCAGCCACAGTGCCCCATAATATTGCCAGTCACAGTGCCCCATAATACTGCCACAGTGCCCCCATATTGCTGCCAGCCAGTGCCCCATAATACTGCTAGACACAGTGCCCCATAATGCTGCCACAGTGCCCCGATGATACTGCCAGCCACAGTGCCCCATAATGCTGCCACAGTGCCCCATAATACTGCCAGACACTGTGCCCCCATAATGCTGCCACAGTGCCCCATAATACTGCCACAGTGCCTCATAATACTGCCAGACACAGTGCCCCTATAATGCTGCCACAATACCCCCATAATACTGCCATACACAGTGCCCCCAAAATGCTGCCACAGTGCCCTCATAATATTGCCAGCCACAGTGCCCCATAATACTGCCAGCCACAGTGCCCCATAATGCTGCCAGCCACAGTGCCCCATAATACTGCCAGACACAGTGCCCCCATAATACTGCCAGCCACAGTGCCCCATAATGCTGCCACGGTGCCCCCACAATACTGCCAGTCACAGTGCCCCATAATACTGCCAGACACAGTGCCCCCATAATGCTGCCAGACACTGTGCCCTCATAATGCTGCCAGACACTGTGCCCCCATAATGCTGCCACAGTGCCAAATAATACTGCCAGACAGTGCCCCCATAATGCTGCCAGCCACAGAGCCCCATAATACTGCCAGACACAGTGCTCCCATAATGCTTCCATAGTGCCCCCATAATACTGCAAGCCACAGTGCCCCATAATACTGCCAGACACAGTGCCTCATAATACTGGCAGGCACAGTGCAACAAAAAAAGTACGAGAAAATTAGGTGACTCTCGGGCCACACTTTGATCAAATTCAGAGCATAGTCTGATCAAAATACCGTAATCAATCCAATTTTCTCATAAGCGGAAAAAATCGGACGTCTGAATGAGGCCTTAGACTTAGGGCAGTTTTACACAACCATCATTCCTGGTCAGAATATGGACCACCATGTCACGACTGGCCACGCACCTCCTGACACAAACTCATCAGTCTGATATATTCATATGAGGCTGTTGAGTTCGAGTCAAGAGACCAGCTGCGATCCGGACATGGTCTATCTTCGGATCATAAATTTCGGACATGTGAAGTAGGAGTTAGATTCACTTCATTTCACCCCATCAAAATGATGTTCGTCCTTCGCTTTCAAAGATGACCATGACTTCAGGGTTAGAAGAGGATTAGTAGTTATGGGTCCGGAGGTGGCTGATGAGTCCAATCCAGGCCCTGAAGGTTCACCCACATACTTGACATAAGGAAGCAGATGTGGTCAGTACACCAGATTCTACTTGTGCCTTGCGTACAGCGCGCTTTCTTTTCTTCAGCTGCACGTGCTCCTGAGGTGATCCTGCCCCGACAACCTGGACGATCCAGGGCAAGCTCTTCCCATTCATTGGTGTTGACTTCCAGGTTTTTGAGAGACACCTTAAGGCAGTCTTTATAGCGCTTCTTCTGCCCCCCAACTGCTCGCTTTCCTTGGCACAGTTCTCCGTACAGCAGTTGTTTCGGTAGTCGGCTGTCAGGCATTCTAACCACGTGTCCAGCCCACCTGGCTTGGACTTTCAGCAGGAGAGTGTAAACGCTGCAGAGCCCAGTTTGTTCCAGAACACAGTTTGTTCCAGAATTGCCGTGTCCGGGACATTGTCTTGCCACCTGAAGTGGAGGAGTCTGCGGAGGCAACTCATGTGGAAATGATTAAGCTATTTAGCATGCCGGCTGTACACTGTCCAGGTCTCGCTAGCATAGAGAAGTGTGGTGAGGACCACCGCGCAGTAGACCTTCAGCTTGGTGGTAAGGCTGAGTCCCCTTTGTTCCCAGACGTTCTTATGCAGTCTCCCGAAGGCGGCACTGGCTTTGGCGATTCTGTTATTAACCTCAGCGTCTATGGTTACTTCACGGGAAATTGTGCTGCCTAAGTAGGTGAAGTTATCGACTGCTTTTGGTTTTGTTCCTTCACCGTGATAAGTGGCTCCTTGTACAGTTTTCCTGGAACCGGTTGATACATGACTTCGGTTTTTCTAGTGTTGATCTCGAGACCAAATCCGTCGCAAGCTTGCGAAAAACAGTCCATTTCATGCTGCATCTGCTGCTCCGTGCTAGCGTTAAGTGCACAGTCATCAGCAAATAATTCACGGATAACAGTCTCATGCACTTTCGAAACCGCCTTCAGGCGTTTTGGGTTGAATAGCTTGCCATCAGTCCTGTACCTAACCTGGATTCCATCTTCACAGTTGTTAAAGGCATCACTTAATATTGCAGAGAACAGCATACTGAACAGGGTTGGAGCAAGCACACAGCCTTGTTTTACGCTGTTTGTTACTTTGAAAGCCTCAGATACGTCTCCATCGTTCAGAACCTTCACCATCATGCCATCATCACCCTATCAAAATATATAAATACCGTATATACTCGAGTATAAGCCGAGATTTTCAGCCCATTTTTTTGGGCTGAAAGTCACCCTCTCGGCTTATACTCGAGTCATACCCAGGGGTCGGCAGAGGAGGGGGGAGCGGGGGCTGTCTAATTATACTCACCTGCTCCTGGTGCGGTCCCTGCAGGGCCCTGGCTTCCCGGCGCCCCAGCTTCTTCCTGTAATGAGCGGTCACATGGTACTGCTCATTACAGTAATGAATATGCGGCTCCACGTCCCATAGGGGTGGAGCCGCATATTCATTACTGTAATGAGCGGTAACGGTGACCGCTCAGTACAGAGAGAAGCAGCAGCGCCGGGGAAGCAGGGACTGCACTGCGCCAGGAGCAGGTGAGTATAATGGGGAGGGGAGCGCAGCGCTGCGCGATATTCACCTGCTCCCCGTTCCGGCGCCGCTCCGTCTTCAGCGTCTTCTGCAGTGACGCTCAGGTCAGAGGGCGCGGTGACGTGGTACGTACGCGACCTCTGCCTAAATGTCAGTGCAGAAGACGCTGAAGATGGAGCGGTGCCGGAACGGGGAGCAGGTGAATATTGAAAGTGTCGGGGGCCTGAGCGACGGAGAGGTGAGTATGTGATTTTTTTTTATCGCAGCAACAGCAAATGGGGCAAGTGTCTGTATGGGGCATCTATAGGGCCATAACGTTTGTGCAGCACTATACGGGGCAAGTGTCTGTATGGGGTCATAATCAACGTTTGTGCAGCACTATATGGGGCAAGTGTCTGTATGGAGCATCTTATGGGGCCATAATCAACGTTTGTGTAGCATTATATGGGGCAAGTGTCTGTATGGAGCATCTTATGGGGCCATAATCAATGTTTGTGCAGCACTATATGGGGCAAATATCTTTATGGAGCATCTTATGGGGCCATAATTAACGTTTGTGAAGCATTACGGTATATGGGGCAAGTGTCTGTATGGAGCATCTTATGGGGCCATAATCAAGGTTTGTGCAGCACTATATGGCGCAAATATCTTTATGGAGCATCTTATGGGGCCATTATTAACCTTTATGCAGGATTATATGGGGTATATTTTGATATGGAGAATCTTATGGGGCCATCATAAACTTTATGGAGCATTATATGGGGCTCCTGATTCAATATGGATATTCAAAAACACTTAACCTACTGATGTCTCTATCAATTTTACTTTTATTGGTATCTATTTTTACTTTTGACATTTACCGGTAGCTGCTGCATTTCCAACCCTAGGCTTATACTCGAGTCATTAAGTTTTCCCAGTTTTTTGTGGCAAAATTAGGGGGGTTGGCTTATACTCGAGTATATATACAGTACTCACCTTTCCAGTTCAAACAATGTCTTGCAAATTCCACTACAGCCAACTGCATCCCCAAACACACACCTAAAAAAACAAGGTAAGAGTCACAAAAGTAAGAGGTAAAGGAAATCAACCTAAAGGGTGTCAGTCAGCTACTCACTGCACAATGTAAGCCCAGCACCTTCTAGGGGACCTGGTCCTCAGACAAATCTGACCTTTACTGTTGGTTCTTTTTGCAGAAATAGTCTATTATAGTAATATACCTATAACTTTCCCTTCCACATGTTCTCAGATTACCTCTGCCATCTCTTCATTGATTGACAATGCTCGCTTCACAGAAATCTTGCGCATGCATCAATCAGGGCAGGCGCAGACCAGTGTTTCTCCTGGAGATGGTCTGCTCCCTGATCTGCCCATGTGCTGATACACTGATATTTGGCGCATGCGCGGAATTATAGTACAGACAGTTCTGGCTTATGTGAAGCCAATAATTTTTAAGGAGGTGATTTGAACTTTTAAATGGCTTTCATACCTTTAAAACTTTTTTCTGCTTTTTATTGTATATGTTAGTCCCCTTAGTGGACTTAAACCTGTGATCAGCGTTTTCCTTGTGCATTACTCAATATTGCTGTATATAGCAAATAGTAGACCCCTGGCTGTCATAGCAACTCCTCGGTACTCCGTGATCAAATCTGGGGGGGGGGGGGCGAAAATGGCTGATTAGAACATGTGCCCCATATGAGAAGCGCTGTAAATACCACTCACAGACTGACAGCGGCACTTAACAAGCAAACTTCCACAAGCAGAGCTCCGCTCTACATGTAGCAGTTAGAGGCAGATGATGGCTGAATAACACGGCTATCATCTGCCAGTACTAATGCAGGCTTGGTTTCTGAGCCCGCATCAAAATCAATGAGGCGACATATGACATACCAGTATATCATATGTCAGTTAGGGGTTATCTAACTCACTATGTAAAGATCTTTTATCTTTTTTTCTTTAAAATTACTGTCTACCATTGCCGGCTGATTTAAATATAAATTATGTAAGTCTGGCATTCTACAGCCACCATTAGAGGGAGCTAACTGCAAGTGGATTTATAGAACTAGGGACGGATTTACCGGAGGATGTATAAACCTATATACAGTGGTAACTGCAGGTAACTACTAAGACAGTGTTCACAAATCACATTAGACTTCAAATACAACTTTGCATCTTCTGATCTTTTTCTTAATTCAGCCTCACTTTAAAGGAAATCAGTCAGCAGGTTTTTGCTATGTAATCTGAAGACAGCATGAGGTAGGGGTTAAAACACAGATTTCAGGGATGCCTCTCTTATCAAGCTCTGTTTTGTTTGCTACAATGATTGTTTTAGCACCAGTAGCTTATCATTGCTGTGACTAAGGGTACTGTGACACAGTGCAATTTTGATCGCTACGACGGTACGATTCGTGACGTTCTAGCGATATCGAACGATATCGCAGTGTCTGACACGCAGCAGCGATCAGGGACCCTGCTGAGAATCGTACGTCGTAGCAGATCGTTTGGAACTTTCTTTCGTCGCTTGATCACCCGCTGACATCGCTGGATCGTTGTGTGTGACACCGATCCAGCGATGTGTTCGCTTGTAACCAGGGTAAACATCGGGTAACTAAGCGCAGGGCCGCTTACTTACATTGTAAGTACATACTTACATTCCGGTGTCTGTCCTCCGGCGTCTCAGCTTCTCTGCACTGTGTGAGCGCCTGCCGGCCGGAAAGCGAGCCCAGCGGTGACGCGGTGACGTCACCGCTGTGCTTTCCGGCTATGGTGCTTACACAGTGGAGAGAAGCTGAGACGCCGGAGGACAGACACCGGAATGTAAGTATGTACTGTTTGTTTTTTTAACGTTTACGATGGTAACCAGGGTAAACATCGGGTTACTAAGCGCGGCCCTGCGCTTAGTTACCCGATGTTTACCCTGGTTACCCGGGGACTTCGGCATCGCTCCAGCGCCGTGATTGCAAAGTGTGACCGCAGTCTACGACGCTGGAGCGATAATCATACGACGCTGCGACGTCACGGATCGTGCCGTCGTAGCGACGAAAACTGCACTGTGTGACAGTACCCTTAGTGGTCCTGTGAGCCCTGGACCGACACACCCTATCCTTTGATAAGCATCTCAATGTCTACAAACTTTGCATATACAGATCTGGGTGTGGGAGGGGTTAGCTGAGCGTGGGCAGGGTTTGCTTTCTCAGCTCTGCTGCATTGCTAAATCTAAAAACTCTGACTGTGTGATAACAGCTGCGCCAATTAAACTAAGTGATACATCGTTGCATTCAGCTTCTCTTTGCCTACATTATGCTGCTCTCAGATGAGAAGAGCATATAAACAAAATTGGACCAAGGAACCAAAGGGTAGGAGAATAAAAAATATTTATTGAGTTAATAAATTAAAATTGTACAAAATATTAGAGACTAGTATGATGACAGATGAATGACCAAAAATGCGGCACTGCAATGGAGCAAGGCAAAAATATATATATAAAAAAAGAATACACGCCAGTTAAAACGCGCATTGGGGTCATGGCACCGCAATATCAGATCAAGGTAACTTACATCAGCTTGTGGCTGCTCCCTGGCTATATAGTTATCTCTCTATACAGCTACTATGTTACCAATAGGGATTTATAACCACTTGCTGAAGCCCTATTTTGTCAATCCCCAAATATGTTGCCTTGCACATTGTACTGTGTCTATATATACAGTACAGACCAAAAGTTTGGACACACCTTCTCATTTAAAGATTTTTCTGTATTTTCATGACTATGAAATTGTGCATTCACACTGAAGGCATCAAAACTATGAATTAACACATGTGGAATTATATACTTAACAAAAAAGTGTGAAACAACTGAAAATATGTCTTATATTCTAGGTTCTTCAAAGTAGCCACCTTTTGCTTTGATGAATGCTTTGCACACTCTTGACTTTCTCTTGATGAGTTTCAAGAGGTAGTCACCGGGAATGGTTTTCACTTCACAGGTGTGCCCCATCAGGTTTAATAAGTGGGATTTTTTGCCTTATAAATGGGGTTGGGACCATCACTTGTGTTGTGCTGCAGAAGTCTGGTGGATACACAGCTGATAGTCCTACTGGATAGACTGTTAGAATTTGTATTATGGCAAGAAAAAAGCAGCTAAGTAAAGAAAAACAAGTGGCAATCAATCATTACTTTAAGAAATGACGGCCAGTCAGTCCGAAAAATTGGGAAAACTTTGAAAGTGTCCCCAAGTGCAGTGGCAAAAAACATCAAGCGCTACAAAGAAACTGGCTCACATGAGGACCGCCCCAGGAAAGGAAGACCAAGAGTCACCTCTGCTTCTGAGAATAAGTTTATCTGAGTAACCAGCCTCAGAAATCGCAGGTTAACTGCAGCTCAGATTAGATACCAGGTCAATGCCACACAGAGTTCTAGCAGCAGACACATCTCTACAATAACTGTTAAGAGAAGACTTTGTGCAGCAGGCCTTCATGGTAAAATAGCTGCTAGCACACACACAATACCTGAGAGATATTCAGGATTTTAAGGACAACAAGGCATATCTAGTGCTGACTCCGAGAGCTACCCCACTGGACAGAGAAACGGAATTATCCTCTACTGATACCGATTTCTCAGAATCTGAAAATAGAGCTAGACCCTATAGGGGGAGAAATCGAGGCAGGGGTAGAGGTCGTGGAGCTAGAGGAACCACGGATAGGGCAGATAACACACAAAGTGGGGTTTTTTTAGATCAGGTCTACCCCCTCAGAAGCCGACTAGCCCAAGGGAGAAAATAATAAGTAGACTCCCTTCTAGCTCTATCTTGATGAGGGATATTTCCTCTACTCAGTCTGGCTCTAACATACAAGTAATCAATTTGTCTGATCAATATATTAACAACTGGGAAATGACAGTCCTGAGTAAAGGACTTTCCTTTGTTCCCAGTACTGACTTTGATTTGTTCAGGGCGGTAAAAGACCTAAATTTGTTTCTGCGTAAACTGAGATGGAAGAAATTTTTTCATAAACAGGACTCCCGTTTATGTGATGATCTAGGCATTCCGGTGGACATGTTACCTGACGTGAGACTTTTAAACAGTATTGGTGATATTGAACCCAATTCCCAAGGTATGGGACCTTTCACACAGTTAAAAGCAAAAAGCACCAAAATGCCACCCAATACGGGTGACCTTTCAGCGATTGATATCTTTTCAAATCTCGTTACCGCAGAATTAAGGGAACTATCCCAAAGTCATATACAGTGTGATTTCAATTGCTCTAAGCAAGAAATGGAAGCCATCAAACGTCTAGAAAAGAATACCAATATTGTAGTAAAGCCCTCTGATAAAGGGGGCAATATCGTAATACTTGGTATTAAGGAATATCAGGATATGTGCCAATCTATATTGGCAGATAGAACTACATACGAGATTCTTCCACATAATCCCACAAACGAATATTGTGCTGAACTACGAACAATTCTACAGGAAGGCCTGAATGATGGGATTATTAATAAGACTGAGTTTGACTTCATTATGCCTAAATGTCCAGTAACTGCGACATTTTACAGCCTGCCCAAGATACATAAGGGCCTACATCCTTTAAAGGGTAGGCCCATTGTATCAGGGGTAGATAGTCTTTGCCAAAATGCAGGTATATACCTTGATCGTGTCCTATCACCCTTTGTGTCGGCACTACAATCGTTCGTCAAGGATACCCCAGATCTCTTGCGACAAATAGAGGGCCTCAGTATTGGCTTGGAATCATCTCTTGCAAGTATTGACGTGGAGGCCCTTTACTCCTCCATCCCCCATAACAGAGGCTTAGAGGCAGTACGGTACTTTCTTAATACTAGAGGTCAGCAGTTTTACCAACATAACTGCTTTGTGTTAAGACTTCTTCGGTTCTGCCTAACTCACAACTATTTTGTCTTTGATGGTAAGACCTACCACCAGCTGAGGGGGACGGCCATGGGCAGCCCATGTGCCCAGGCCTATGCCAACCTCTTCCTCGGCTGGTGGGAGGAGACCCTGATCTTGGGTGGTGAACGTGAGGAAAGTGATTCGTCTCTGTATCTTGTGTCCGAATTATGGGCAAGATACATTGACGACATCCTGATTGTTTGGCGGGGCACAGAGGAGGAATTTACTTCATTTGTATATTCACTGAACCATAACGATATTGGTCTCTCCTTCACTTCCGTTTTTGACACCTGTTCCTTACCATTTTTGGACATCCTGATCACAAAGGGGGGAGGTGGTGAATTACTTACCTCTACTTTTAGGAAACCGACAGCCACTAATTCGCTCCTCCATTGGGAAAGCCATCACCCGGCACACTTAAAAAGAGGCATCCCGAAGGGACAATACCTCCGTGTCCGGAGAAATTGTACTAACAATCGTACTTTTGAGACGCAATCCCAAGAACTGAGAGAGCGCTTTTTGGCTAGAGGTTATCCACAGGTTGTCCTCAATAAGGCATATCAAGAGGCAAAGAGTAGGAACCGTAGTGAACTGTTGAACCCCGTCCCTGTTGTGAAATTGGATTTTGGGCTCCCCCTGTGGCCACTGGTGGAATTGAACTGGTGTGCATCATCCTCTCTGTTCACCTGTTTCCATCAGGATGTGGGAGTCGCTATTTAGCCTTGCTCCTCTGTCACTTCCATGCCGGTCAACATTGTAATCAGAAGCCTTTCTGTGCATGTTCCTGCTGCTAGACAACTCCCAGCTAAGTTGGACTTTAGTCCTTGTTTGTTTTTGCATTTTGTTCCAGTTCACAGCTGTAGTTTCGTTTCTGTGTCTGGAAAGCTCTTGTGATCTGAAATTGCCACTCTGATGTTATGAGTTAATACTAGAGTCTTAAAGTAATTTCAGGATGGTGTTTTGATAGGGTTTTCAGCTGACCATGAAAGTGCCCTTTCTGTCTTCCTGCTATCTAGTAAGCGGACCTCAATTTTGCTAAACCTATTTTCATACTACGTTTGTCATTTCATCTAAAATCACCGCCAATATTTGTGGGGGCCTCTGTCTGCCTTTCGGGGAAATTTCTCTAGAGGTGAGCCAGGACTATATTTTCCTCTGCCAGGATTAGTTAGTCCTCCGGCCGGCGCTGGGCGTCTAGGGATAAAACGCAGGCTACGCTACCCGGCTACTGTTAGTTGTGCGGCAGGTTTAGTTCATGGTCAGTTTAGTTTCCATCCTTCCAAGAGCTAGTTCTTATGTTTGCTGGGCTATGTTCTCTTGCCATTGAGAACCATAACACGTCCCTAAAAAACAGGATGATTCCTCTGTTCGTTTTATCACCACCTATGACAATGGGGCCAATCGAGTTAGGGACATTCTTAAAAGACACTGGTCCATTCTCCAGATGGACCCTGAAATCTCCGATCATCTGGGAGATGTCCCTACTATCACTTATAAAAAATCCAGATCTTTGCAAGACAGGATTGTCCATAGTCACTTCGCCAACCCAGCCAGGGACACGTGGCTTAGAAGCAATGTTGTAGGGTGTCATAGGTGTGGACATTGTTCAGTGTGCCAATATGTCCATGTTGACAAGTCCTTTGTAAGTAATGTGACTGGCAAAGAGTATTCCATCAAGCAGTTCATTAACTGCAGTACGAAAGGGGTCATTTATAGGGTCTCTTGTACGTGCGGCATGGAATATATAGGAAAAACCATCAGGGAATTCAAAAAGAGAATTGGGGAACATGTGGGCGATGTATTGCACAACAGGGATACATCTGTGTCCCAACACGTTAACCAGCTACATAATGGACAAGTCAACAACCTGCAGTTTATGGGTATAGAAAAGGTGACTATGCCCATTCGAGGAGGCAACTGGGATCAGTTGCTGCTAAAAAAAGAGGCAAAATGGATTTTTTACTTGAATACCATTTCACCTCATGGTCTTAATGACCAAATTAATTATGGATGTTTCCTTTAGGCCTGCTTTTTGTACCCCCTTACCTTTTTATGTTAGTTTCAATATCAATTTGCATATTTATGTTGCCCTTTCATAAATCCCTTGTTCGTCACCTCCTATCTCAATTGTATTTGTATTAATTGTTATCATCTATTTGGTGGCCATATATGTGACTCTTTAGCTCTCAGATGTATTGTGGCGTTTTCTGCGTTCTGATACTAAAGGCAGTAACACTTTTACTAATAGTAGTTCCGCAGCGTTCTAGCGGTAACGCTTTAAAGCAATAATGCGCCGCTGCGTTCCAGCGGTAACGTTTTAAAGTAGTAAAAGTAGTAGCGCCGCAGCGCTCGAGCGGTAATGCTTTGAAGCAATAATGCGCCGCAGCGCCCTAGTATACCACTACTCTGCTATAACTGCATGCTATTGGATCCAGACGCGATACTGCGTCTTGGTATCCTAGTAAGTTTAACTATTGCCATCATCAGAAACAGCATACTTATATTTGTCCATTGGCACTATATTTGTTTTATTCTGTATCGCTATGTCATGTATTACTGAGATTTGGACACTCTAGCGTTCTAATAAATATAGCGTCCTCTAAATGTAGTGTCATGTGACCGGTCTCCAGTACATAGCGCTGTAGCGTCTTAGTAACAACTACTTCCGTTGAAACCGGAAGTTGTCAGGTCCTGACGCGACTCGGCGTCTGGGTAGCTTGGTAACGCCAACTTCCGCCACCATCAGAGGGCGCGCGTTCACATCATCTCATCGGCACCAGTGCGGCTAAACTTCTTGCTGTTACCTGACAGGTAATTTTGATTTTAGTGACCTGCGGGTCGGCTCGATCCTTGTTTCTTTTCTTATTGCTGGTTTTTTACCATCAATACTGCCGCACATAGCAATGACATACCTATTGATCACATGATCGGGGTCTATAACCTGATAGGCTAATTATGTCCGCCATTTCATCATATAACGTGGACCTCACAATTCCTCCCACTCTCTCCAAGATAGTAAGGAGGGTGGCAGGCTCTTTTGTCCTCATGTATAGCACTCGTGCACTTTATCTCCCAGGCAGGCAAGTCCCCTGATGATTAGGCCTGCAAGGAAACGCGTCGGGACACTTTAATAGGGAGAGTGCAGGACATGAATTTGTTCAGGGGTAGCTGTGGACTGCCCTTGTAAGGGCGGGAGTTTGGGACGTAGGTTTGTTGATAGCCCTTTAGGGACTGACAGGGTATTGTCTCCCGACATCGCTGATCCATGGAACTCTCCGCTCCAGCGAATCATGGGCTTCACCTACCTGGTCTATGGCAATTGGTGAGATCATTCCTGTTTTAATCCTTATGATTTTCATCTTATTTTGCTTTCATCCCGCCTGCCTAGTATCGATTTTCTGATACCTGCTGATACTTATACAATAAGATCACCTGACATAATTTTGCACCTTGAGGTGCTTTTATTACTGATTAGAGGTATCTTTACTTTTGGGACACTGTATTCATATGTAAAACTATTGTTCCAATCATAATCTATTAGTACCATCTATTGACACATTACCATACAGGTTGTATCATTGGGTACTTGTTTGAGGTGATATATTTTTTTGTTTTTTTGTTTTTTTGGTGTTTTATCTCCTTTAATAATAAAGGTTATGTTTTAATTCCTACTATAGCTTTGTTCCTAAAATAGCTGCTAGGAAACCACTGCTAAGGACAGGCAACAAGCAGAAGAGACTTGTTTGGGCTAAAGAACACAAGGAATGGACATTAGACCAGTGGAAATCTGTACTTTGGTGTGATGAGTCCAAATTTGAGATCTTTGGTTCCAACCACCATGTCTTTATGCGACACAGAAAAGGTGAACGGATGGACTTTACATGTCTGGTTCCCACCGTGAAGCATGGAGGAGGAGGTGTGATGGTGTGGGGGGTGCTTTGCTGGTGACACTGTTGGGGATTTATTCAAAATTGAAGGTATACTGAACCAGCATGGCTACCACAGCATCTTGCAGCGGCAAACGGTTTGCGTTTAGTTGGACCATCATTTATTTTTCAACAGGACAATAACCCCAAACACACCTACAGGCTGTGTAAGGGCTATTTGACCAAGAAGGAGAGTGATGGGGTGCTACGCCAGATGACCTGGCCTCCACAGTCACCAGACCTGAACCCAATCGAGTGAAGGCAAAAGGGCCAACAAGTGCTAAGTATCTCTGGGAACTCTGTTGTGAAATTGGATTTTGGGCTCCCCCGGTGGCCACTGGTGGAATTGAACTGGTGTGCATCATCCTCTCTGTTCACCTGTTTCCATCAGGATGTGGGAGTCGCTATTTAGCCTTGCTCCTCTGTCACTTCCATGCCGGTCAACATTGTAATCAGAAGCCTTTCTGTGCATGTTCCTGCTGCTAGACAACTCCCAGCTAAGTTGGACTTTAGTCCTTGTTTGTTTTTGCATTTTGTTCCAGTTCACAGCTGTAGTTTCGTTTCTGTGTCTGGAAAGCTCTTGTGATCTGAAATTGCCACTCTGATGTTATGAGTTAATACTAGAGTCTTAAAGTAATTTCAGGATGGTGTTTTGATAGGGTTTTCAGCTGACCATGAAAGTGCCCTTTCTGTCTTCCTGCTATCTAGTAAGCGGACCTCAATTTTGCTAAACCTATTTTCATACTACGTTTGTCATTTCATCTAAAATCACCGCCAATATTTGTGGGGGCCTCTGTCTGCCTTTCGGGGAAATTTCTCTAGAGGTGAGCCAGGACTATATTTTCCTCTGCCAGGATTAGTTAGTCCTCCGGCCGGCGCTGGGCGTCTAGGGATAAAACGCAGGCTACGCTACCCGGCTACTGTTAGTTGTGCGGCAGGTTTAGTTCATGGTCAGTTTAGTTTCCATCCTTCCAAGAGCTAGTTCTTATGTTTGCTGGGCTATGTTCTCTTGCCATTGAGAACCATAACAGTTTGACCGGCCCCAAAGGGTTAAATTAATTGACAGAGAAAGGAGAGAAAAGAGAAGTCTGCTGAAGATTTTTTTTTTTTTTTTTTCCTTCAGTTCTGAGTGTGCTTGTAATTGAATCTCTTGCAAGTCTGCCTATATTGCAGCCTTTCTCTCTCTCTCTCCTTCTAATCCTGGAATGGCTCTGTGTTCACCTGTTTAAAATGGATATTCAGAGTTTAGCTGCAGGTTTGAATAATCTCACCACGAAAGTTCAAAATTTACAAGATTTTGTTGTTCATGTTCCTATATCTGAACCTAGAATTCCTTTGCCTGAATTTTTCTCGGGGAATAGATCTTGCTTTCAAAATTTCAAAAATAATTGCAAGTTGTTTTTGTCCCTGAAATCTTGCTCTGCTGGAGATCCTGCTCAGCAGGTCAGGATTGTGATTTCCTTGCTCCGGGGCGACCCTCAGGATTGGGCTTTTGCATTGGCTCCAGGGGATCCTGCGTTGCTCAATGTGGATGCGTTTTTTCTGGCCTTGGGGTTGCTTTATGAGGAACCTCAGTTAGAACTTCAGGCGGAAAAGGCCTTGATGTCCCTATCTCAGGGTCAAGACGAAGCTGAAATATACTGCCAGAAATTCCGTAAATGGGCTGTGCTTACTCAGTGGAATGAGTGCGCCCTGGCGGCGAATTTCAGAGAGGGTCTCTCTGATGCCATTAAGGATGTTATGGTGGGGTTCCCTGTGCCTGCGGGTCTGAATGAGTCCATGACAATGGCTATCCAGAACGATAGGCGTCTGCGGGAGCGCAAACTTGTGCACCATTTGGCGGTGTCTACTGAGAAGACGCCAGAGAATATGCAATGTGATAGAATTCTGTCCAGAAGTGAACGGCAGAATTTTAGACGAAAAAATGGGTTGTGCTTCTATTGCGGTGATTCAACTCATGTTATATCAGCATGCTCTAAGCGTACTAAGAAGCTTGATAAGTCTGTTTCAATTGGCACTTTACAGTCTAAGTTTATTCTATCTGTGACCCTGATTTGTTCTTTATCATCTATTACCGCGGATGCCTATGTCGACTCTGGCGCCGCTTTGAGTCTTATGGATTGGTCCTTTGCCAAACGCTGTGGGTATGATTTGGAGCCTCTTGAAACTCCTATACCCCTGAAGGGGATTGACTCCACCCCATTGGCTAGCAATAAACCACAATACTGGACACAAGTAACTATGCGGATTAATCCGGATCACCAGGAGATTATTCGCTTTCTTGTGCTGTATAACCTACATGATGTGTTGGTGCTTGGATTGCCATGGCTGCAATCTCATAACCCAGTCCTTGACTGGAAAGCTATGTCTGTGTTAAGCTGGGGATGTAAGGGGACGCATGGGGACGTACCTGTGGTTTCCATTTCATCATCTATTCCCTCTGAGATTCCTGAATTCTTGACTGAATATCGTGACGTTTTTGAAGAACCTAAGCTTGGTTCATTACCTCCGCACCGGGAGTGTGATTGTGCCATAGATTTGATTCCGGGTAGTAAATACCCTAAGGGTCGTTTATTTAATCTGTCTGTGCCTGAACATGCTGCTATGCGAGAATATATAAAGGAGTCCTTGGAAAAGGGACATATTCGTCCTTCGTCATCTCCCTTAGGAGCCGGTTTTTTCTTTGTGGCTAAGAAAGATGGCTCTTTGAGGCCGTGCATTGATTATCGGCTTTTGAATAAAATCACGGTTAAATATCAATATCCGTTGCCACTGCTGACTGATTTGTTTGCTCGCATAAAGGGGGCCAAGTGGTTCTCTAAGATAGATCTCCGTGGGGCGTATAATTTGGTGCGAATTAAGCAGGGGGATGAGTGGAAAACCGCATTTAATACGCCCGAGGGCCACTTTGAGTATTTGGTGATGCCTTTTGGTCTTTCAAATGCCCCTTCAGTCTTTCAGTCCTTTATGCATGACATTTTCCGTGATTATTTGGATAAATTTATGATTGTGTATCTGGATGATATTTTGATTTTTTCGGATGACTGGGACTCTCATGTCCAGCAGGTCAGGAGGGTTTTTCAGGTTTTGCGGTCTAATTCCTTGTGTGTGAAGGGTTCTAAGTGCGTTTTTGGGGTTCAAAAGATTTCCTTTTTGGGATATATTTTTTCCCCCTCTTCCATCGAGATGGATCCTGTCAAGGTTCAGGCTATTTGTGATTGGACGCAACCCTCTTCTCTTAAGAGTCTTCAGAAATTTTTGGGCTTTGCTAACTTTTATCGTCGATTTATTGCTGGTTTTTCTGATGTTGTTAAACCATTGACTGATTTGACTAAGAAGGGTGCTGATGTTGCTGATTGGTCCCCTGCTGCTGTGGAGGCCTTTCGGGAGCTTAAGCGCCGCTTTTCTTCCGCCCCTGTGTTGCGTCAGCCTGATGTTGCTCTTCCTTTTCAGGTTGAGGTCGACGCTTCTGAAATCGGAGCTGGGGCGGTTTTGTCGCAGAGAAGTTCCGATTGCTCCGTGATGAGACCTTGTGCTTTTTTCTCGCGTAAATTTTCGCCCGCCGAGCGGAATTATGATGTTGGGAATCGGGAGCTTTTGGCCATGAAGTGGGCTTTTGAGGAGTGGCGTCATTGGCTTGAGGGGGCTAGACATCAGGTGGTGGTATTGACTGACCACAAAAATCTAATTTATCTTGAGTCCGCCAGACGCCTGAATCCTAGACAGGCGCGCTGGTCGTTGTTTTTCTCTCGGTTTAATTTTGTGGTGTCCTACCTGCCGGGTTCTAAGAATGTTAAGGCGGATGCCCTTTCTAGGAGTTTTGAGCCTGACTCCCCTGGTAATTCTGAACCTACAGGTATCCTTAAGGATGGAGTGATATTGTCTGCCGTTTCTCCAGACCTGCGGCGGACCTTGCAGGAGTTTCAGGCGGATAGACCTGATCGTTGCCCACCTGGTAGACTGTTTGTTCCTGATGATTGGACCAGTAAAGTCATTTCTGAGGTTCATTCTTCTGCGTTGGCAGGTCATCCTGGAATCTTTGGTACCAGGGATTTGGTGGCAAGGTCCTTCTGGTGGCCTTCCCTGTCTCGAGATGTGCGAGGCTTCGTGCAGTCTTGTGATGTTTGTGCTCGGGCCAAGCCTTGTTGTTCTCGGGCTAGTGGATTGTTGTTGCCCTTGCCTATCCCGAAGAGGCCCTGGACGCACATCTCGATGGATTTTATTTCGGATCTTCCTGTTTCTCAGAAGATGTCTGTCATCTGGGTGGTGTGTGATCGTTTCTCTAAGATGGTCCATTTGGTTCCCCTGCCTAAGTTGCCTTCTTCTTCCGAGTTGGTTCCTCTGTTTTTTCAAAATGTGGTCCGTTTGCATGGTATTCCGGAGAATATCGTTTCTGACAGAGGTACCCAATTCGTGTCTAGATTTTGGCGAGCATTCTGTGCTAGGATGGGCATAGATTTGTCTTTCTCGTCTGCTTTCCATCCTCAGACTAATGTCCAGACCGAGCGGACGAATCAGACCTTGGAGACATATTTGAGGTGTTTTGTGTCTGCAGATCAGGATGATTGGGTTGCTTTTTTGCCTTTAGCGGAGTTTGCCCTCAATAATCGGGCCAGCTCTGCCACCTTGGTGTCTCCCTTTTTCTGTAATTCGGGGTTTCATCCTCGATTTTCTTCTGGTCAGGTGGAATCTTCGGATTGTCCTGGAGTGGATGCTGTGGTGGAGAGGTTGCATCAGATTTGGGGGCAGGTAGTGGACAATTTGAAGTTGTCCCAGGAGAAGACTCAGCTTTTTGCCAACCGCCGGCGTCGGGTTGGTCCTCGGCTTTGTGTTGGGGACTTGGTGTGGTTGTCTTCTCGTTTTGTCCCTATGAGGGTTTCTTCTCCCAAGTTTAAGCCTCGGTTCATCGGCCCGTACAAGATATTGGAGATTCTTAACCCTGTGTCCTTCCGTTTGGACCTCCCTGCATCTTTTTCTATTCATAATGTTTTTCATCGGTCATTATTGCGCAGGTATGAGGTACCGGTTGTGCCTTCCGTTGAGCCTCCTGCTCCGGTGTTGGTTGAGGGCGAGTTGGAGTACGTTGTGGAAAAAATCTTGGACTCCCGTGTTTCCAGACGGAAACTCCAGTATCTGGTCAAATGGAAGGGATACGGTCAGGAGGATAATTCTTGGGTGACTGCCTCTGATGTTCATGCCTCCGATTTGGTCCGTGCCTTTCATAGGGCTCATCCTGATCGCCCTGGTGGTTCTGGTGAGGGTTCGGTGCCCCCTCCTTGAGGGGGGGGTACTGTTGTGAAATTGGATTTTGGGCTCCCCCGGTGGCCACTGGTGGAATTGAACTGGTGTGCATCATCCTCTCTGTTCACCTGTTTCCATCAGGATGTGGGAGTCGCTATTTAGCCTTGCTCCTCTGTCACTTCCATGCCGGTCAACATTGTAATCAGAAGCCTTTCTGTGCATGTTCCTGCTGCTAGACAACTCCCAGCTAAGTTGGACTTTAGTCCTTGTTTGTTTTTGCATTTTGTTCCAGTTCACAGCTGTAGTTTCGTTTCTGTGTCTGGAAAGCTCTTGTGATCTGAAATTGCCACTCTGATGTTATGAGTTAATACTAGAGTCTTAAAGTAATTTCAGGATGGTGTTTTGATAGGGTTTTCAGCTGACCATGAAAGTGCCCTTTCTGTCTTCCTGCTATCTAGTAAGCGGACCTCAATTTTGCTAAACCTATTTTCATACTACGTTTGTCATTTCATCTAAAATCACCGCCAATATTTGTGGGGGCCTCTGTCTGCCTTTCAGGGAAATTTCTCTAGAGGTGAGCCAGGACTATATTTTCCTCTGCCAGGATTAGTTAGTCCTCCGGCCGGCGCTGGGCGTCTAGGGATAAAACGCAGGCTACGCTACCCGGCTACTGTTAGTTGTGCGGCAGGTTTCGTTCATGGTCAGTTTAGTTTCCATCCTTCCAAGAGCTAGTTCTTATGTTTGCTGGGCTATGTTCTCTTGCCATTGAGAACCATAACAGAACTCCTTCCAGATTGTTGGAAGACCATTCCCGGTGACTACCTCTTGAAGCTCATCAAGAGAATGCCAAGAGTGTGCAAAGCAGTCATCAAAGCAAAAGGTGGCTACTTTGAAGAACCTAGAATATAAGACAGAATTTCAGTTGTTTCACACTTTTTTGCTAAGTATATAATTCCACATGTGTTAATTCATAGTTTTGATGCCTTCAGTGTGAATGTACAATTTTCATTGTCATGAAAATACAGAAAAATCTTTAAATGAGAAGGTGTGTCCAAACTTTTGGTCTGTACTGTATATATATCTTTGCCTTGCCCCATTGCGGTGCCACGTTTTTGGTCATTCATCTGTCATTACCCTACTACTGATCAAGGCACTGTATATCTGATGAAAAGTGATAGACTACTTTAGTGCATTTATACCGTCATGTTATTGTTACGGAATATTTTCTTCTCAAACTTCCCTTTCTGATCTTCACCTACTATACAAACTAAATCTCTCCAAAGCTTCATCTCCTCTAACAAAACAAGTCTTAATCGCTCTTCTGCACAAGGTCAGTCAACTGTCCGCTCATCTCCTGACTTGTAATGAGAAATCTGCTTCTCTATGAAGTGTGTAATTCATCTCACAGACGCGCTAATTGCCAGGAACCTCGGCGACACACTCCTGTCCCATCACATTGACTGCGCTTGTCCGTATCATATTGCTATTTCTGGAGTCAGTTACTTGGCTCAGCTGTACCTAGGAAGGGAATCTTTCTTTCTCTGGCCCAGGTGATTGCTTGAAGTTTTCCTTCGGTTCCTCGTGATCCAAACCCACCAGGAACCAATATGCCCCTGGAAATAAAAGAGGCACTTAAAAGAGATGTAGAAAATCAATTTACCGTACAGAATCACTGCAATTTGCTCAGGATTCAACTAGAGGAATACAGGGGGGCAGTAAGGCCACACAGTATCTACAGGTGGAATATTGACCCCATTTGGGGGTATTTTTCACCTTTCTGACCAGGCCACATTTTTCAATTCTGACTGGTGCCACTTGGTAATGTAATAACTCTGCAACGCTTCAACAGATCCCAGTTATTCTGGGAATGTTTTTTCGTGACATGATGTACTTCAAGTTAGTGGTAAATTTACGTCGATATGATATGCGTTTATTTATGAAAAACTCGGAAATTTGACATAAAATTTTGCCATTTTCAAACTTTGAATATTTATACCCTTAAACACAATAGTTATACCAAACAAAACAGCTAATAAATAACATTTCACATTTGTCTGTTTTACACCTCCATCATTTTTTAACCCCTTTCTGCCAGCTGACGGAATAGTACGTCAGCTGGCAGAACCCCTGCTTCAAGGTGGGCTCCGGCGGTGAGCCCACCTTAAAGCCGCGACATGTCAGCTGTTTTGTACAGCTGACATATGCGCGCAATGAGCGCGAGCGGAATCGCGATCCGCCCGCACCCATTAACTAGTTAAATGCCGCCGTCAAGCGCTGACAGCGGCATTTAACAGGCGCTCCCGGCCGCGCGGCCGGAAATACTCGCACCGCTGACCCCCGTCACATGATCGGGGGTCAGCGGTGCATTGCCATAACAACCAGAGGTCTCCTTGAGACCTCTATGGTTGTTGATGGCCGAATGCTTTGAGCGCCACCCTGTGGTCAGCGTTCAAAGTACACGACCATTTCTACTACATAGAGGTGATCTGTACTTCACCTCTATGTAGCAGAGGCGATCGTGTTGTGCATACTTCTAGCCTCCTATGGAGGCTATTGAAGCAAGCCAAAAAATTTTTAAAAAAAGTGTTTAAAAATATAAAAAAAATTTAAAATATATAAAAGTTTAAATCACCCCCCTTTCGCCCCAATCAAAATAAAACAATTAAAAAAAAATCAAACCTGCACATATTTGGTATCGCCGCGTTCAGAATCGCCCGATCTATCAATAAAAACAAAGGATTAACCTGATCGCTAAATGGCGTAGCGAGAAAAAAAATCAAAACGCCAAAATTACGTTTTTTTGGTCGCCGCGACATTGCATTAAAATGCAATAACGGCCGATCAAAAGAACGTATCTGAACTGAAATGGTATCAGTAAAAACGCCAACTCGGCACGCGAAAAATAAGCCCTCATCTGACCCCAGATCACGAAATATGGAGACTCTACAGATATCGGAAAATAGCACAATTTCTTTTTTTGTTTGCAAATTTTGGAATTTTTTTCCACCACTTAGATAAAAAATTACCTAGACATGTTAGGTGTCTATGAACTCGTAATGACCTGGAGAATCATAATGGCAGGTCAGTTTTAGCACTTGGTGAACCTAGCAAAAAAGCCAAACAAAAAACAAGTGTGAGATTGCACTTTTTTGCAATTTCATCACACTTGGAATTTTTTTCCCGTTTTCTGTTACACGGCATGGTAAAACCAATGGTATCGTTCAAAAGTACAAATCGTCCCGCAAAAAATAAGCCCTCACATGGCCATATTGACTGAAAGATAAAAAAGTTATGGTTCTGGGAAGGAGGGGAGAAAAAAAAAGAAAACGAAAAAACGGAAAAAGCTCCGGGGGTGAAGGGGTTAAACATAATTTTTTCTTGTCAGGAAGTTAGAATGGTTAAAAATTGATCGGCAGTTTTTTTATTTTTTTAACAAAATGTACAAATCCAATTTTTTAGAGACCACATCACATTTGAAGTGACTTTGAGGGGCTTACGTGATAGAAAATACTCAAATTATACACTGTTTTAACCCGTTCATGACCCAGCCTATTTTGGCCTTAATGACCTTGCCATTTTTTGCAATTCTGACCAGTGTCCCTTTATGAGGTAATAACTCAGGAACACTTCAACGGATCCTAGCGATTCTGAGATTGTTTTTTCGTGAAATATTGGGCTTCATGTTAGTGGTAAATTTAGGTCGATAATTTGAGTTTATTTGTAAAAAAAAAAACGGAAATTTGGCGAAAATTTTGAAAATGTTGCAATTTTCACATTTTGAATTTTTATTCTGTTAAACCAGAGAGTTATGTGACACAAAATAGTTAATAAATAACATTTCCCACATGTCTACTTTACATCAGCACAATTTTGGAAACAAATTTTTTTTTTGCTAGGAAGTTATAAGGGTTAAAATTTGGCCAGTGATTTCTCATTTTTACAACAAAATTTACAAAACCATTTTTTTTAGGGACCACCTCACATTTGAAGTCATTTTGAGGGTTCTATATGGCTGAAAATACCCAAAAGTGACACCATTCTAAAAACTGCACCCCTCAAGGTGCTCAAAACCACATTTAAGAAGTTTATTAACCCTTCAGGTGTTTCACAGCAGCAGAAGCAACATGGAAGGAAAAAATGAACATTTAACTTTTTAGTCACAAAAATGATCTTTTCGCAACAATTTTTTTATTTTCCCAAGGGTAAAAGGAGAAACTGGACCACGAACGTTGTTGTCCAATTTGTCCTGAGTACGCTGATACCTCATATGTGGGGGTAAACCACTGTTTGCGCGCACGGCAGGGCTCGGAAGGGAAGGAGCGCCATTTGACTTTTTGAATGAAAAATTGGCTCCAATCTTTAGCGGACACCATGTCGCGTTTGGAGAGCCCCCGTGTGCCTAAACATTGGAGCTCCCCCACAAGTGACCCCATTTTGGAAACTAGACCCCCCAAGGAACTTATCTAGAAGCATAGTGAGCACTTTAAACCCCCAGGTGCTTCATAAATTAATCCGTAAAAATGAAAAAGTACTTTTTTTTCGCAAAAAAATTATTTTAGCCTCAATTTTTTCAATTTCACATGGGCAACAGGATAAAATGGATCCTAAAATTTGTTGGACAATTTCTCCTGAGTACACCGATACCTCATATGTGGGGGTAAACCACTGTTTGGGTGCACGGCAAGGCTCGGAAGGGAAGGCGCGCCATTTGACTTTTTGAATGGAAAATTAGCTCTAATCGTTAGCGGACACCATGTCGCGTTTGGAGAGCCCCTGTGTGCCTAAACATTGGAGCTCCCGCACAAGTGACCCCATTTTGGAAACTAGACCCCCCCAAGGAACTTATTTAGATGCATAGTGAGCACTTAAAACCCCCAGGTGCTTCACAGAAGTTTATAAAGCAGAGCCATGAAAATAAAAAATTATTTTTATTTCCTCAAAAATTATTTTTAGCCCGGAATTTTTTATTTTCCCAAGGGTAATAGGAAAAATTGGACCCCAAATGTTGTTGTCCAGTTTGTCCTGAGTACGATGATACCCCATATGTGGGGGTAAACCACTGTTTGGGCGCACGGCAGGGCTCGGAAGGGAAGGCACGCCATTTGGCTTTTTGAATGGAAAATTAGCTTCAATCATTAGCGGACACCATGTCGCGTTTGGAGAGCCCCTGTGTGCCTAAACATTGGAGCTCCTGCACAAGTGACCCCATTTTGGAAACTAGACCTCCCAAGGAACTAATCTAGATGTGTGGTGAGCACTTTGAACCCCCAAGTGCTTCACAGAAGTTTATAACGCAGAGCCATGAAAATAAAAAATAATTTTTCTTTTCTCAAAAATTATTTTTTAGCCCACAATTTTTTATTTTCCCAAGGGTAACAAGAGAAATTGGACCCCAAAAGTTGTTGTCCAGTTTCTCCTGAGTACGCTGATACCCCATATGTGGGGGTAAACCACTGTTTGGGCACATGCCGGGGCTCGGAAGGGAAGTAGTGACGATTTGGAATGCAGACTTTGATGGAATGGTCTGCGGGCATCATGTTACGTTTGCAGAGCCCCTGATGTGCCTAAACAGTAGAAACCCCCCACAAGTGACCCCATTTTGGAAACTAGACCCCCCAAGGAACTTATCTAGATGTGTGGTGAGCACGTTCAACCCTCAAGTGCTTCACAGAAGTTTACAACGCAGAGCCGTGAAAATAAAAAATCATTTTTCTGTCCTCAAAAAAGATGTTTTAGCAAGCAATTTTTTATTTTCACAAGGGTAACAGGAGAAATTGGACCCCAAAAGTTGTTGTCCAGTTTCTCCTGAGTACGCTGATACCCCATATGTGGGGGTAAACCACTGTTTTGGCACACGTCGGAGTTCAGAAGGGAAGTATTGACGTTTTGAAATGCAGACTTTGATGGAATGGTCTGGGGGCGTCACGTTGCGTTTGCAGAGCCCCTGATGTGCCTAAACAGTAGGAACTCTCCACAAGTGACCCCACTTTGGAAACTAGACCCCCAAGGGAACTTATCTAGATGTGTGGTGAGCACTTTGAACCCCTAAGTGCTTCACAGAAGTTTATAACGCAGAGCCGTGAAAAAAATAAATGTGTTTTCTTTCCTCAAAAATATTTTTTTAGCCCAGAATTTTTTAATTTTCCCAAGGGTAACAGGAGAAATTTGACCCCAAAAGTTGTTGTCCAGTTTCTCCTGAGTACGCTGATACCCCATATGTGGGGGTAAACCACTGTTTGGGCACATGCCGGGGCTCGGAAGGGAAGTAGTGACGATTTGGAATGCAGACTTTGATGGAATGGTCTGCGGGCATCATGTTACGTTTGCAGAGCCCCTGATGTGCCTAAACAGTAGAAACCCCCCACAAGTGACCCCATTTTGGAAACTAGACCCCCCAAGGAACTTATCTAGATGTGTGGTGAGCACGTTCAACCCCCAAGTGCTTCACAGAAGTTTACAACGCAGAGCCGTGAAAATAAAAAATCATTTTTCTGTCCTCAAAAAAGATATTTTAGCAAGCAATTTTTTATTTTCACAAGGGTAACAGGAGAAATTGGACCCCAATATTTGTTGCCCAGTTTGTCCTGAGTACGCTGATACCCCATATGTGGGGGTAAACCACTGTTTGGGCGCACGTCAGGGCTCGGAAGGGAAGTAGTGACATTTGAAATGCAGACTTTGATGGAATGGTCTGCGGGCGTCACGTTGCATTTGCAGAGCCCCTGATGTGCCGAAACAGTAGAAACACCCCATAAGTGACCCCATTTTGGAAACTAGACCCCCCAAAGAACTTATCTAGATGTGTGGTCAGCACATTCA
Organism: Ranitomeya variabilis; assembly: GCF_051348905.1. Lineage (NCBI taxonomy): Eukaryota > Metazoa > Chordata > Amphibia > Anura > Dendrobatidae > Ranitomeya > Ranitomeya variabilis. The sequence continues at coordinate 76,263,412 of NC_135234.1, forward strand.
ACCCCAAGTGCTTCACAGAAGTTTACAACGCAGAGCCGTGAAAATAAAAAATAATTGTTCTTTCCTCAAAAATTATGTTTTAGCAAGTAATTTTTTATTTTCGCAAGGGTAACAGGAGAAATTGGACCCCAATAGTTGTTGCCCAGTTTGTCCTGAGTACGCTGGTACCCCATATGTGGGGGTAAACCACTGTTTGGGCGCACGTCGGGGCTTGGAAGGGAGGGAGCACCATTTGACTTTTTAAACGCAAGATTGGCTGGAATCAATGGTGGCGCCATGTTGCGTTTGGAGACCCCTGATGTGCCTAAACAGTGTAAACCCCTCAATTCTAACTTAAACACTAACCCCAACACACCCCTAACCCTAATTCCAATTGTAGCCATAACCCTAATCACAACCCTAACCCCAACACACCCCTAACCACAACCCTAACCCCAACACACCTGTAACCATAATCCCAACCCTAACCCTAATCCCAACCCTAACCCTAATCCCAACCCTAACCACAACTGTAACCCCAACACACCCCTAACCCTATCCTTAACCCTAACCACAAGCCTAATCTTAACCCTATTTCCAACCCTAGCCCTAATTCCAACCCTAACTCTAATTCCAACCCTAACCCTAAGGCTATGTGCCCACTTTGCGGATTCGTGTGAGATTTTTCCGCACCATTTTTGAAAAATCCACAGGTAAAAGGCACTGCGTTTTACCTGCGGATTTACAGCGGATTTCCAGTGTTTTTTTGTGCGGATTTCACCTGCGGATTCCTATTGAGGAACAGGTGTAAAATGCTGCGGAATCTGCACAAAATTGACATGCTGCGGAAAATACAACACAGCGTTTCCGCACGGTATTTTCCGCACCATGGGCACAGCGGATTTGGTTTTCCATAGGTGTACATGGTACTGTAAACCTGATGGAAAACTGCTACGAATTTGCAGCGGCCAATCCGTTGCAGATCCGCGGCCAATCCGCTGCGAATCCGCGGCCAATCCGCTGCGGATTCACAGCCAAATCCACACTGTGTGCACATGCGTAACCCTAACCCTTCCCCTAACCCTAACCCTACCCCTAACCCTAGTTCTAACCCTACTTCTAACCCTAACCCTAGTAGAAAAAGAAAAAAAAAATATTTTATTTATTTTTATTATTGTCCCTACCTATGGGGGTGATAAAGGGGGGGTCATTTACTTTTTTTTAATTTTGATCACTGTGATAGGCTATATCGCAGTGATCAAAATATATCTCAAACGAATCTGTCGGCCGGCAGATTCGGCGGGCGCACTGCGCATGCGCCCGCCATTTTGGAAGATGGCGGTGCCCATGGAGAAGACGGACAGACACCGGGAGGCCCGGTAAGTATGAGGGGGGGTGATCCGATCACGGGGGGAGGACCGGAGCACAGGGGGAGCGGACAGGATGACGGGGGGAGCGGACAGGACCACTTAGGGGGGCGGACCACGTAACGGAGCACTGGGGAGGAGATGGTGGGTGTGGGGGGGTACAAATTAGGTTTTCCAGCCATGGCCGATGATATTGCAGCATCGGCCATGGCTGGATTGTAATATTTCACCGTTTTTTGGGGTGAAATATTACAAATCGCTGATTGGCAGTTTCACTTTCAACAGCCAATCAGAGCAATCGTAGCCACGAGGGGGTGAAGCCACCCCCCCTGGGCTGAAGCACCACTCCCCCTGTCCCTGCAGATCGGGTGAAATTGGAGTTAACCCTTTCACCCGATCTGCAGGGACGCGATCCCTCCATGACGCATACGCTGCGTCACAGGTCGGATTGGCACTGACTTTCATGACGCAGCGTATGCGTCAAAGGTCGGGAAGGGGTTTACAAACTGCACCCCTCAAGGTGCTCAAAGCCACATTCAAGAAGTTTATTAACACTTCAGGTGCTTCACAGGAATTAAAGCAACGTGGAAGGAAAATATGAACGTTTTATTTTGTCCCATAGAAATGTTGCTTTAACCCCAAATTTTTTATTTTCACAAGGGTAAAAGGAGAAAATGAACCATACATTTATTTTGTGCAATTACCCCTAAGTACGACAATACCTCATATGTGGTGGGAAACTACCGTTTGGGAGCACAGCAGGGCTCATAAGGGAAGGAGCACCATTTTACTCTTGGAGCACAAAATTTGCTAGAATATGTCTGGATATGTCATTTTTTGCAGAGCCCCCAATGTGACCTCATTTTGGAAACAACACCACATAAGGAATTTAACTACAGGTGTAGTGGGCACCTTGAACCCCCCGGTGCTTCACAGTGAGCCATGAAAATGGAAAAAAAAAAATACATTTTTTCCCCAAATATATGTTGCTTTAGCCTAAAATTTTTCTTTTCACAAGGGTAACAGGATAAAATGGACCATACAATTTGTTGTGCAATGTTTCCTGAGTACACCGATACCCCATATGTGATGGAAAACTATTATTCAGGAACGCAGCAGGGTTTGGAAAGGAAGGAGCACTATTTTAATTTTGGCGAATCATTTTTTAGCTGTAATAGATTGTCGACGCCATGTCACATTTGAAGAGCCCCTGACACGCCAAATCAGCAGAAACACCCACAAGTGACCCCATTTTGGAAACTACACCTCTTGAAGAATTCATGAAGGGGTTTGTGAGCCTTTGTAACCCACAGTCAGTCAACAGAATTGTATAGCATTGAGCTGAGTAAATGAATAATGACCATTTTTTTCCACTAAAATGTTATTTTGGCCCCAAGTTTTTATTTTAAAAAAATAGTAATAGGCAAAACAGAATGGTAAAAATGTTTTATGCAATTTCTCCTGAGTGCAGCAGTACCCCAAATGTGGTTGAAAACTACTTTAGAAGCACAGCGCAAGAGCGCCATATTGGAGTGCAGATTTTTCTGGAATACTTTGAGGGTGCCATGTCACATTGGCAGAGCCCCTGACATGCCAGAAAAGTAGACCACCCACAAGTGAACCCACTTTAAAAATTACACCCTCAATGAATTTATCTAGGGGTGCAGTGAGCATAGTAACACAACAGGTGTGTCACAGAATTTTATACCATTGGACGGTGAAAAATAAATAGGTTGTTTTTTTAACCCCATATTTTTGATACCCTACATACATTGGAGACAAGTAACTAAAAGAAAAGGAGAAATAAAAATTGTCTTCTTGCAAACACATTTTCTGCTTCTCTCTCAGCTCTGTTGTAATGCAACACAATTATAGCCCTGCCTGCCTGTGAGCTGGAAGCTGAGAGGAGCCTGCAGATGTGTCAGGTATAATCACACACAGCTCTGCAGGGAGATCAGGAGAGCAGAGAGCGGCCATTACACATCACACTGGTAACTCCCCTTCATGTAAAACAAGCTCTGGAGGCAGAGTTATCTTCCAGGCACCGTCCTCCCCAGAGACTAAAATAGGTCATATATACAGCTGTGGTAAAAATTAAGAGACCACTGCAAAATGTTCAGTTTGTCTGATTTTTCTCTTTATAGGAATATTTTTGAGTAAAATGTAAATTGTTCTTTTATTCTATAAACTTCTGACAACATGTCTCCGAATTTCCAAGCAATAAATCTTGTATTTATTTTCTGAAAATGAGAAATGGTCAAAATAACAAAAAAATGCATTGCTTGCAGACCTCAAATAATGCAAAAAACAAAAACAAAAAACAAGTTTATAATCATTTAGAAACAACAATACTAATGTTTTAACTCAGGAAGAGTTCAGAAATCAATATTTTGTGGAATAACCATGATTTTTAATCACAGCTTTCATGCGTCTTGGCATGCTTTCCACCTGTCTTTCACACTGCTTTTGGGTGACCTTCTGCCACTCCTGGTACAAAAATGTAAGCAGTTCTTCTTTGTTTGATGGCTTGTGACTATCCATCTTCCTCTTGATTACATTCCAGAGGTTTATAATGGGGTTCAGGGCTGGAGATTGGGCTGGCCATGACAGGGATTTGATGTGGTGGTCCTTCATCCACACCTTGATTGACCTAGATGTGTGGCCTGGCGCATTGTCCTGCTGGAAAAACCAGTCCTCAGAGTTGGCGAACATTGCCTGAGCAGAAGGAATCAACTGTTTTTCCAGGATAACCTTGTTTGCGGCCTGATCATACGTCCTTCGCAAAGATTACCCTGCCCAATTCCAGCCTTGCTGAAGCATCCCCAGATCAACACCTGGTCGTCTAATGGTTAGACGGAGACCTGGAGAGGTGTACAAGCCACAGTGTCTTGCACCCACTGTAAAATTTGGTGGAGGATTGGTGATGATCTGGGGATGCCGATTCTGATTTTGATCTCAAATTCCATAGCAAAAACCTGCTGACAAATTCCCTATACCAAATACTTTTTACTGGATTCTGAGGGATGGAAAAGCAAAGTCTACACGTAGCTTTCTTTGCAGTATACTAATGGTTAAGAGCCAGACAGAAGCAAAGTAGACATCTTTTTGGCCTCTTGCAATAAAGCCCTATGGACACCTTTAGTGTTTATGTTGGAAGCTTTCTCAGCATTCATGCTAATCATGAGGCAAAAACGAGCTGTGGATATGGCCTAAGAGACGCCACAAGGAACAGTTGCTGAAATCGCACCTTTTAGAATAGGATTGTGTCAAATACCAGGCAGCCATCCAGCAGTTACTGTCCTGCTCAGTATGCCGCAGCTCCGCTCAGTGCCCAATACACAAACGATCCCACACAATTGTTCTAGGACTGCATTCAGCCTCCATCATTTAGTAGGGGCCATAATCCCTTAGGCACCATTAGACTTACAAGTCTGGCAACTTCATACTTTCTTTTGAATGACACGAGGTGCATATAGATTTGGTCTATGTTCCTGGCACATTACAGATGCACTCCAAAGGATAAGATGAGCAATTGCCTGCAGCTAATAATCAGGTTACTGCTTTCCTTTACCAAAGAGCATTTGAAAATATGAGACTTGCAAGTTGCTTGTTTCCTATCGGAAACTGCATGATTTCTCCTTAGCTAAATATCCACTGATCGGCTCCATCCCTAAAACTATTAAATTTTGCAATATACTGGAATCTCATCAGTTATTGTTTTGTCAGATCAATTTTCATCAATATTCCATTGTTACCAGGGCAGTGGAGTCGGAGTCATGGAGTCAGTGTCCATTTTGGTGGAACCTGAGTCATGGAGTCGGAGTTGGGTGTTCATTTTGGTGGGGTCAGAGTCAGAATAAAAATGGACCAACTCCTAAAATATATATTAAATTGGGTACAGTAGTACAATGCAGGGTGTGCTGGAAATGTTTTCATAAACATTTCGGAAACTTATGAAATGTCCTCTAAATCTGTTCTGTTCCTGATCTAAGGATCTGGGCTTTTAGTGGAGATGAATCTGTGCTGCACTTTATGCACATGCTCAGTAGTGACCAGTGCTGTTGAGTCATAGAGGAGATGAATCTGTGCTGCGCTTTATGCACATGCTCAGTAGTGACCAGTGCTGTGAGGTCACTCCTGGTCCACTCCCGTCTTACCCGCTATCTCTCAGATAACTCTCTTCTCGACCCTCTTCCATCTGGCTTCCGCTCTTTACAGTCTACTGAAACTGCCCTCACTAAAGTCTCTAATGACCTACTAACAGCTAAATCTAATGGTCACTACTCCATGCTAATTCTCTTGGATCTCTCCGCAGCATTCGACACTGTGGATCATCAGCTCCTCCTCACTATGCTCCGCTCCATCGGCCTCAAGGACACCGTTCTCTCTTGGTTCTCCTCCTATCTCTCTGACCAATCCTTCACTGTATGTTTTGCTGGTTCCTCCTCCTCTTACCTTCCCCTTACTGTTGGGGTTCCTCAAGGATCAGTCCTAGGCCCCCTCCTCTTCTCTTTGTATACTGCCCCTATTGGACAAACAATCAGTAGATTTGGTTTCCAGTACCATCTCTATGCTGACGACACCCAATTATACACCTCTTCTCCTGTTATCACGCCGACCTTTTAAGAAAACACCAGTGATTGTCTTACCGCTGTCTCTAACATCATATCCTCCCTCTATCTGAAACTGAACCTGTCAAAAACTGAACTCCTCGTGTTTTCTCCCTCTACTAACCTACCTTTGCCTGACATTGCCATCTCCGTGTGCGGTTCCATCATTACTCCAAAGCAACATGCCCGCTGCCTTGGGGTCATCCTTGATTCCGAGCTTTCATTCACCCCCCACATCCAATCACTGGCTCGCTCTTCTTATCTGCATCTCAAAAACATTTCTAGAATTCGCCCTTTTCTTACTTTCGACTCTGCAAAAACTCTTACTGTCTCACTTATGCATTCTCGTCTGGACTATTGTAACTCTCTACTAATCGGCCTCCCTCTTACCAAACTCTCCCCGCTCCAATCTGTCCTGAATGCTGCAGCCAGGATCATATTCCTCACCAACCGTTACACCGATGCCTCTACCTTGTGCCAGTCATTACACTAGCTACCAATCCACTCCAGAATCCAGTACAAAACTACTACCCTCATCCACAAAGCACTCCGTGGCTCAGCACCACCCTACATCTCCTCTCTGGTCTCAGTCTACCACCCTACCCGTGCCCTCCTCTCCGCTAATGACCTCAGGTTAGCATCCTCAATAATCAGAACCTCCCACTCCCGTCTCCAAGACTTTACACGTGCTGCGCTGATTCTTTGGAATGCATTACCTAGGTTAATACGATTAATCCCCAATCCCCACAGTTTTAAGCGTGCCCTAAAAACTCATTTGTTCAGACTGGCCTACCGCCTCAATGCATTAACCTAACCATCCCTGTGTGGCCCATTAAAAAAAAACAAAAAAAAAACAGGTTCCTCTCATCATGTTCTCATACACTTTATGCAGTTAATAGCCCTCTGTATCTGTACTGCTACATACTTAGGCAGTTAACTGGTTCATGCAGCTTTACATGAACACCCGAGCCTTGCACTATGGCTGGTCAAAATAACTAAAGCAATTCTTACCATCCACCTCTCGTGTCTCCCCTTTTCCTCATAGTTTGTAAGCTTGCGAGCAGGGCCCTCATTCCTCTTGGTATCTGTTTTGAACTGTGATTTCTGTTATGCTGTAATGTCTATTGTCTGTACAAGTCCCCTCTATAATTTGTAAAGCGCTGCAGAATATGTTGGCGCTATATAAATAAAAATTACTATTATTATTATTATAGAGGAGATGAATCTGTGCTGCACTTTATGCACATGCTCAGTAGTGACCAGTGCTGTGAGGTCATAGAGGAGATAAATCTGTGCTGCACTTTAAGCACAAGCTCAGTAGTGACCAGTGCTGTGGGGTCGGGGTCAGTAACATTGAGGAGTGGGAGTCAGAGGTTGGGCTTACTGACTCAACAGCCCTGATTGTTACAAGGCTTTACAAATCACTTGAAACAGAAGAGAACACATAGAAAAAAAAAGGTCATGCCCATATATTGGGAACACCTCAGATTATATAAAAGTCAAAAAAGCTTTATTGGTAGGAATGCACAGCACAAACAACAGTTAAAAACACTAAAATACAAACAGATACCTATACAAGAAACCATGCCCTAGTATAGGGGCAATGATGACTAGCACCTAGAGTCCCCTTCCCCCTTTCTTTTTCACACAGAAAACAATATGTAAATAATGTGCAAAAAAATGCAAGCACACAAAATATGTGGAAAATACAAAAACTGGCTCCTAAGTAGTGAACCATACAGGTCTCAATATGCATATATCCAGACACAATGTGCAGATGAGAAGTATATGTGCCTAAACCGATGTCACAGGACCGTATGGGTTCAAAAAGATGTAAGATAACATCCTTGCAAAGAAAATGCAATGCACAATGAATGAAGATAGGAAAGCAGATGGGGACGGCAAAAAATAAAGCATGCCAAAATCTGAGGATAAATATACCCAGATACCAAGAGTCCAGATATTTGGAGACGGAGCCAGCATAGGAGAGGGAGAGAGGAACAGGTGCGGGATAGGATCCCACGCGTATCGCCGCAAACTAAGCGGCTTCCTCAGGGAGAAATAGCAACTCACTTGAAACAGATTATCTCCGAGAAAAACTTTTATCTTCGGCTTATTTGTAATGGACATCGACTGAGTTGTGCAGTTAAAAATCAAACCAAACGCTTTATCTCCGATTAATCAGCTGCACTCCATTCATTCACTTGTACCACATGACCACACTCTGACTACCTGAATCCTGCCGCGTCTACAGTGTACACCAGTTGTCAGTCATTAATATCTGCCTCATATGGAGGCTCATGAACATACTCTTGTACAGGACCCCCACTGCTCCCCCATACTGCTGCCGGTTTCCTCTGTTGGTCTCCTGGTACAGTTGACTCTGTTGGGGCACCAGGTGAGTACTCCAACCAAAGAGCAGCCATTGATTGTCTACAATGGTGATGTTCCAATTGAACTGAAAGAATCAATTTTTTAGCTCTTTCTTCTGGCTCGGACAGAACATGACAACTGCAGACAATAATCGGACAACCATTCACAGTAAGAGAAAACCAGGAGACAAGCAGGGGGACACTGGAAGAAGTACGGAGAGTCCGGCAGGTTAGTGTGTTTTCTCTATTATTTCAATAATAAACTAATGAAAACTAAATAAATGTAATGCACATCTCCCCTAAGGATACTGGTTGCTTGTGTCTTCTTTCTAAGGTATCTCCTGTATTATTAGGCATTTGATACTTTACAAGCAGTATGGCTGCACTTCCTGTTGTCACTTATGCAAAACTGGCAGCCACATCATAAACAAAAAAGGAATAGCACTATAGGTAAAATAAAAAAAATAGTAATTTGTTTTTGTTTTATTACTTAGGCTGGACAGACATCTGTCTGAGATGGTTTAGTGAATCCTGCATTGAGCAGGTGGTTGGACCTGATGACCCTGGAGGTCCCTTCCAACTCTAACATTCTATGATTCTTTATATATGGACAATTTTTTTTTTTCAGAAATCCACTTGAAGAATGCATTTTATATTTTGCTTTATTCTATTTTTTCACCCTTTAAAGGAGGACCTATTGTTTGCCAATACTGAAATCTGACTGTTTCCTCAATCCATAGTACTATAATTCACCCTTATAGTAGTATAATGTACCTCCATGGCATAATGCAGCCCCATAGCATTATAATGCACACTTATAGTAGGATAATGCACCCCCACAGTATAATCAGTATAATGCAGCCCCTTACAGTAATAATATCCTACATTCTGGACCCCACGTGTCCTCCCATTCTGCCTCATGTCTCTCCATATTGCCCCCATAGTCTAATGCTGCCCCACTGCAGTATAATGCACCCCCATAGTATAATGCACCCTCATAGTATAATGAAGCCTCATAGTATTACAATGCACCCTTATAGTAGTATAATGCACACCCATAGTACCCCCATAGTACTATAATGCACCTTATAGCAGTATAATGCGCCCCATAATATAATGCAGCCCCATAGCAGTATAATGCACACCCATAGTAGTATAATGCACCACACAGTATAATGCACCCCCATAGTAGTATCATGCAGCCCCATAGTATAATACAGCCCTATAGTATAATGCAACTCCATAGTATAATGCACCCTTTTAGTAGTATAATGCACCACATAGTATAATGCAGCCCCATAGTATAATGCAGCCCTTTCCCTCCCTCCCCACCTCCATAGTAGTATAATGCACCCCCAGAGTATAATGCAGCCCCATAGTACTACAATGCACCCTTATAGTAGTATAATGCACCCCCATAATACTATAATGCACCCTTATAGTAGTAAAATACAGCCCCATAGTACTATAATGCACCCTTATAGTAGTATAAGAAACCCCCATGGTATAATGCAGCCCCATAGTAGTATAACAATTCTGCACACCTTTTATAAAGGGTGTTGACAACCTTAGGCCAGAGCTAGCATGAGAAGTTTATCAGACGATAAGCATCAGATCCTCATTTACATAGTGAATGCACAATGCGCTCTCAGCGGGATTCCACGTAAGAGTAGAAAAGATAAGCTTTAAAAATACTTTTGAAGAAAAAAAGAGCTTTTATTGTCTGGCTTTTTCTCTTTGGAAGATGCACTTTGTAAGAATAATTAATGTTCCTTAATCCTCATTAATCAGATGAATCCGATGTTGACCCGAGTACTTCTGATGAATTGTAATAGCTGTCTGATGAAACTTGTGCATCCTAGCTTGATCACTTTAGAATATGCGACGCTGTGCAGAAAGTTTCAGATCTTACTGAACCTTTCATGTACTGAGAATTAAACATATACCGACCACTGTGACTGCATCCGAGAACAGGTGATAATAAATGGAGGTCCTCAAGCATCAAAGAAAATCGGATGCAATAATTAAGAAAGATCTGCCACCCACTGTGGGAGAGATTAGTCTGCAGGTTGTCACCATTCACTGTTTGGTGGTAGCGTGCCAGCATGGTGCCGATAGAAGTCTGCAGACCGTCTGTATCACAAATGTATTAAATGTAAAATACAAATTGAGAGAACTGTCTCTATATAAAGATCCATGTATATAACATTTTTACATGTATTTATTTATTTCTCCCGACCATCACGTTACCGCCCGGTCAGGAAGACGTTAATGTTGATATATTCATCTTCTAATCAGTATTCATATCATCTTATACTTATTTGCAACCACTTTTAATATCTAATATCATGGGGGAGGTGAATGAAGGAAAATGTGAGGACCTATATTTGAATATGCAAAATAGTTCTCTTCCGAGAGGAGAGAAAACGGTCCCTCTACTATGACCCATTGGGGAAGGAAAAAGGATTGGGTCCGACACAGTCATCCAGGTAAAATCACAACAAAATTTTGTGATTTTTACCTGAATGATTTTTTTTTAATTCCAAATCATTTTTTATTTTTTTAAACTGTTCTAATAAAATTTTGCAACAGTTTAAAAGAATTAAAAATTAGGCTGACGCGTTTGTGGCACAGTAGTAGGGCCCATAGTCATAGAATGTTAAAAGGGAAATGAAAGCTGGTATATAAAGGAAAATAATCCAATCAGCAGTGAATGTGGTTACCGTATATACTCGAGTATAAGCCGACCCGAGTATAAGCCGACCCCCCCCCCTAATTTTGCAACAAAAAACTGGGAAAACTTAATGACTCGAGTATAAGCCTAGGGTGGAAAATGCAGCAGCTACCGGTAAATGTCAAAAATAAAAATAGGTACCAATAAAAGTAAAATTAATTGAGACATCAGTAGGTTAAGTGTTTTTGAATATCCATATTGAATCAGGAGCCCCATATAATGCTCCATACAGTTCATGATGGGCCCCATATAATGCTCCATATACAAATATGCCCCATATAATGCTCCATTCAGTTCTTTAGCAGCGGGCACAGGCTTTAGCCGCAGTCACCGGCTCCTGCTTCCTGTGACCCGCTGCTGTGCCGCTCCCCCTCCCCCCCCCCGCAGTCTTCCGGGACAATGACTTGTGTATAAGCTGAGGGGGGGGGGGGTCGTTTTCAGCACCAAATGTGTGCTGAAAAATTCGGCTTATACACAAGTATATAGGGTACAAAAAGGAAAATGGGATGATGCAAAAGTTTGGGCATTCTGCATAGTTAGCACCTAGTAGTACCCCCTTTAGACAGTGTCACAGCTTTTTGTAGTCAGATAAGAGTTTCCCGTGCCACCGGCTGCAACATTGATTCACCCCCATCTTTAATAGTTGGCGAGATGTTCTTTTCCTGAAATTATCTGCCTTTTTTTCTCCATACATACCTTTGATCATTGTGGCCAATGAGTGCTATTTTAATATCATCGGTCCACAGGACTTGTTTCCAAAATGCATCAGGCTTGTTTAGATGTTATTTTCCATAATTCTGACACTGAATTTTATGGTGAGGACGCATGAGAGGTTTTTTTTTTATGACTCTTACATGAAGGCCATATTTGTGCAGGTGTTTCTTAACAGTAGAACAATGTACCACAAATCCAGTGTCTGTAAAATCTCTCTGAAGGTCTTTTGCAGTCAAATGGGGGTTCTGATTTTCCTTTCTAGTAATCCCATTAACAGATCTCACTGAACTTTTGCTTGGTCTTCCAAACCTTATCTTGACCTCTACTGTTCCTGTTAACTGCCATTTCTTAAAGGGAACCTGTCACCCCCCTACCCCCCCCAGTCGTTTCAAACTAAAAGAGCCACCTTGTGCAGCAGTAATGCTGCATTCTGACAAAGTGGCTCTTTTAGTTCTGGGTGCTGTAACTTGAGAAATAATCAGTTTTATAATTTGTCTGAAGTACCTGGTCCTCAGTCAAGTGGTCCGGCGTTTCCCCCTGCTTCAGAGAGCACACTGCTGTCACTCACATCTTCTTGGCGCCGGGCACCGCCTCCTCCTCCGCGCTGTTTTCAAAAGTAGCCGGCGCCTGCGCTCTTTTCCCCTGCCTGGTGCAGGCGCAGTGAGCGCTGCCCGTCTTTCCTCATATGCAGCCCAGCTGACTGCGCCTGCCCTGCCTGTGATTCCCAGCCCCGCAATGTGAATAAATCATAAGTCACTGCGGGGCGGGGAATCACAGGCAGGGCGGCCGCGTAGGCGCAGTCAGCTGGGCTGCATATGAGGAAAGACGGCCATATACAGAGCTCCTGTGTATGTAACTGTGATCACTGTATTATCTGTACCCTTCCACTATATACAGAGCTCTTGTGTATAATGTCACTGATGATCACTTTATTACCTGTACACTGACACTATATACAGAGCTCCTGTGTATAGTGGCACTGGTGATCACTGTATTATTACCTGTACAGTAATACACTATATATAGAGCTCCTGTGTTTAATGGCAATTATGGTACTATTAGTATTGTGGGTTTTTTTTTTATTAATGATCAGTATTGTAGTATTCGGTCACTATGTGGTGGTAATATGTGATCTGGTCATGATGTGGTGGTATTTGTTCCTTGTATGCGATATTATTTGGCTACTACTCTTTGGTGGTAATATGTGGTCTGGTCATGGTGTGACCGTACTTCTCCCTTGTACATGGTATTATTTGGTCACTATGTGTTGGTAATATGAGGTCTGGCCATGGTGTTACGGTATTTGTCACTTGTATGTGGTATTATTGATTATTTTTTAAATGTATGAGACACATTCACCTAAAAAAATAAATAAATAAAAAAATACTTGAAAAGAGTATTGGATATTTTAAGAAATGTTGAATAGGTTAGAGTAGAGTAGGGCCCTGCCAGAAGAGTCTACCTAGTTGCTGACTATGTATATGATATAATGTTCGATGGGAACTGTTAATGTGTGATTGGTGAGAACGAGGTGCAGAAGTGCAGTTTTTCCAAGAGTGGGTGGTGGGACTGTGGAAAGATTGAGGGGTGTAGGTGGAGCTGGGGTGGAGCCTGGGCAGAGTCTCAATGTGGCCCGAAAATTTTGCCACTATGGGGCATTGAAATTCCTGGTGCCAGCCCTGGCACTGACACTCGTCTCACACTTGCAACAGAGCTAGAGCCGAGTATCATTAGCATATTACATCTGATGCTCTCGCGTCGGATGCTATACACTCGTGTGACTCCAGCCTAAGTGTTATTATTTTACTGGGTGGAAACAAAGGGAATCAGAGGGGTTGTCTGAGTAGTGAACAACCCCATTAAGGGTGTACCATTTATAAAAGGGGGATGAATCGTTTGTTCTCTTTAACCCCTTAGTGACAGAGCCAATTTGGTACTTAATGACCGAGCCAATTTTTACAATTCTGACCACTGTCACTTTATGAGGTTATAACTCTGGAACGCTTTAATGGATCCCGCTGATTCTGAGATTGTTTTTTCGTGACATATATTATGCCCTTAAATCAGAGAGATATGTCACACAAAATAGTTAATAAATAACATTTCCCACATGTCTACTTTACATCAGCACAATTTTGGAACCAAAATTTTTATTTTTTTTTAGGAAGTTATAAGGGTTAAAAGTTGACCACGATTTCTCATTTTTCAAACAAAATTTACAAAACCATTTTTTTTTTTAGGGACCATCTCACATTTGATGTCACTTTGAGGGGTGTACATGACAGAATACACCCAAACTTGACACCATTCTAAAAACTACACCCCTCAAGGTGCTCAAAACCACATTCAAGAAGTTTATTAACCCTTTACGTGCTTCACAGGAACTGAAACAATGTGGAAGGAAAAAATGAACATTTAACTATTTTGTGCAAACATTTTACTTCAGAACCAATTTTATTTTCACAAGTGGAAAAAGAGAAAATGAACCACAAATTTTGTTGTGCAATTTCTCCTGAGTACGTCGATACCCCATATGTGGGGGTAAACCACTGTTTAGGCGCACAGCAGAGCTTGGAAGAGAAGGAGTTCCATTTTACTTTTTCAATGCAGAATTGGCTGGAATTGAGATAGGACGCCATGTCGCGTTTGGAGAGCCCCTGATGTGCCTAAACAGTAGAAACCCCCACAAGTGACATCATTTTGGAAACTATACCCCTTAAGGAACTTATCTAGATGTGTGGTGAGCACTTTAAATCCCCAGGTGCTTCACAGAAGTTTATAACGTAGAGCCGTGAAAATAAAAAAATTGCATTTTTTCTACAAAAATGATCTTTTTGCCCCCCAATTTTTAATTTCACAAGGGTAACAGGAGAAATTAGACCACGAAAGATGTTGTGAAATTTGTCCTGAGTACGCCGATACCCCATATGTGGGGGTAAACCACAGTTTGGGCGCATGGCAGAGCTTGGAAGAGAAGGAGTTCCATTTTACTTTTTCAATGCAGAATTGGATGGAATTGAGATCGGACGCCATGTCGCGTTTGGAGAGCCCCTGATGTGCCTAAACAGTGGAAACCCCCACAAGTGACAACATTTTGGAAACTAGACCCACTATGGAACTTATCTAGATGTGTGGTGAGAACTTTGAATGCCCAAGTGCTTCACAGAAGTTTATAATGCAGAGTCGGGAAAATGAAAAATATATTTTTTTTTCCACAAAAAGGATTTTTTAGCCCCCAAGTTTTTATTTTCACAAGGGTAACAGGAGAAATTGCACCCCAAAAGTTGTTGTCCAATTTGTCCTGCGTATACATGTGTGGGGGGGGACCACTGTTTGGGCGCTCGGCAGAGCTCGGAAGGGAAGGAGCGCAGTTTTGGAATGCAGACTTTGATAGAATGGGCTGCGGGCATTATGTTGCGTTTGCAGAGCTCCTGATGTACCTAAACAGTTGAAACCTCCCACAAGTGACCCCATTTTGGAAACTAGACCCCCATAGGAACTTATCTAGATGTGTGGTGAGAACTTTGAATGCCCAAGTGCTTCACAGAAGTTTATAATATAGAGTCGTGAAAATAAAAAACTTTTTTTTTTTTTTCCACAAAAAAGATTTTTTAGCCCCCAAGTTTTTATTTTCGCAAGGGTAACAGGAGAAATTGGACCCCAAAAGTTGTTGTCCAATTTGTCCTGAGTACGCAGATGCCCCATATGTGGGGGTAAACCACTGTTTGGGCGCACGGCAGAGCTCAGAAAGGAGGGAGCACCATTTGACTTTTTGAGCACAAAATTGGCTGTCGCGTTTGGAGACCCCCTGATGTACCTAAACAGTGGAAACCCCCCAATTCTAACTCCAACCCTAACGCCAACACACCCCTAACCCTAATCCCAACACACCCCTAACCCTAATCCCAACCCGATCCATAATCCTAATCACAACCCTAACCATAACCCTAATCACAACCCTAACCCTAATCCCAACCCTAACCATAACTCTAATCAAAACCCTAAGCCCAACACACCCCTAATCCTAATCTCAACCCTAACCTCAAACCTAACCCTAATCCCAATACACCCCTAACCCCAACCCTAACCTTAACCCTAATCCCAAACGTAACCCTAATGCCAGCCCTAACCCTAATACCAACCCTAATCCAAACCATAATCCCAACCCTAACCCTAATCCCAACTCTAATCCTAACTTTGGCCCCAACCCTAGCCCTAACTTTAGCCTCAACCCTAACTTTAGCCCCAACCCTAGCCCAAACTTTAGCCTCAACACTAACTTTAGCCCCAACCCTAACCCTAACTTTAGCCCCAACCCTAACCCTAACTTGAGCCCTAACCCTAACTTTAGCCCCAAACCTAGCCCTAACCCCAACCCTAACCCTAGCCCTAACCTTAGCCCCAACCCTAACCCTAACTTTAGCCCAACTCCTCTAGTTGCCGGCCGGCAGATCCTGGCGGGTGCACTGCGCATGCGCCCGCCATTTTCTTACCGGAAGAAGCCGGCGGCCAGGAGGGGACGCAGGAGGACCCAGGGACACCAGAAAGTATAACAGGGTCCCCGATCCCCCTATTTCTCTGCCCTCTGATGTGCGATCACATCACAGGACAGAGAATGACACATCGCTTTTTTTGGGGGGGCCGCCGGTAAACAGTTAATTACTGGCGATCGCAAAACAGGGGCCGGCAGCCGAGACCCCAAAGATCTTCCGGGTGTCGGCTGGCGGGCGCACTGCGCCCGCCATTTTTTTGCCGGAACAAGATGGCGGCGCCCATGGGGAGTGACAAGGAGCACCGGGGGAGACGGGTGAGTATCGGGGGGCGATCGGGGACCCCATTTCTCTGTCCTCTGATGTGCGATCACATCGGAGGACAGAGAAATTAAATGACAAATCGTGTTTTTTTGGGGGGGGGTTTTGCGACCGCCGGTAAACGGTTAATTACCGGCGATCGCAACCAGGGGGTCGGTAAAAACCCCCCGAATCATGTTCTCTGGGGTCTCGGCTACCCTCGGCAACCGAGACACCAGAGAAAATCCGACTCTGGGGGGCGCTATTCACTTTTTCCACAGCGCCGTTAAAAGGCGCACCCTTAACTGCCGCCGTTAAAAGGCGTATCTGTGGTCGTTAAAGGGTTAAAACTCCTTGTCTCTGGCAGAAAACTCTGTCGCTGACTTCCAGGACCTCTACGCACATTCAGTCAATATAGAAGAGCCATCAGTGAGACTCATAATAATTTGAACTGACGTCTAATAAAAGTCTATTATCAGAAAAAAAAGACTTAAATTTACATTACTTAATATATGGCATTGTTGTAGAAGAATCAGTCTTAACGAACCGCTCAAAACACTTGAGACTTTTTCTTATATTATTATGTAGGACAGTTATGCAACATCTTCATCATTCCACTATAAGTTGTGTTTTGTCATCTCAGCCTTCAGTCAAGGACAAGGAAATATTTTCAGAGAAATCATCTATTTATGATAATTGGTCGTGTTTCTCACATCACATTCTAGTGGAAATGTATCAGTGAAAAGAAAAGTGTTCAAGAGCAGCAGGTAAAGCTTTACAACACAAGGAATTATGTCCTCCAGAAAGGAAAAAAACAACAACATTTTATTCCCTGCATAGTTATGTGTATTATAAAAGCAATGACCAGGAGGAACAGTATATTTGCAATTTCAACTAAAGTATTTATTAACTGTTGCTACGTCTAATGTTTTCTACATTTAAGGACGAACGTTCACTATATTTTTTTATATTATAGTGCATACAGTGTATCAGTAAAAAGAGGTAGAGGGGCTGATTATAGCATTTTTTAAAAAACATTTCTCCACAGTATTG
This sequence comes from Ranitomeya variabilis, assembly GCF_051348905.1. Classification (NCBI taxonomy): domain Eukaryota; kingdom Metazoa; phylum Chordata; class Amphibia; order Anura; family Dendrobatidae; genus Ranitomeya; species Ranitomeya variabilis. The sequence goes on from NC_135234.1 coordinate 76,281,031, forward strand.
TGGAGATATGTGCTTTTGATATGGGCAAATTTCCCTTTCAATCAAGGGAGGTTAAAGAAATTATTGTCTGGGGTGTTTACTTTTTTTCCTGTATGACGTGGCCCGCCCATAAGAAGCAGTACATAGAAAAAAAGACTCCAACAGAAAAAGTCAGAAACAACTTTTTTATCATGATCTGGTGAGATTTGATGGGCCCAATTCATCAATACTGGCATTTTGCACAACATTCTTATTTAACAGGACCACTGGAGTAAGATGCACTTAATTAATTAACCTCTTCATCTTCACCCCCCCGGTGATTTTCAGTTTGTTTTTTTTTTACCTCCCGTTCTTTCAAGAGCGATAACTTTTCTATTTTTGCATCAACATAGCTGTGTGAGTGCTTGTTTTTTGAGGGACCTGAGTTGTAAAAGGAGTCCACCTGTGTGTAATGTATTCTCATAACAACACCGCTGTTCTGTGAAGGCCTCAGAGGTTTGTTTGAGAACATTAAGGCTCCAACAGCATCATGAAAACCAAGGAACACACCAGACGGGTCAGGGATAAAGTTGTGGAGAAGAGCAAAGCAGGGTTAGGTTATAAAAAAAAAAATGCTAAAGATCTGAACATCCCACGGAGAACTGTCCAATCCATTATCCAAAAATGGAAGGAGTATGGCACAACAATTTCGTATGAATAATTCATGGAGGATAAAGTTCGAGTTCACAGTCCCAGTCGCTATTACTAAAATGAACTGCAAAGGGCTGGAAAAAGGTTAAAAAAACCCCCGCTGCATACTATCCGGATCACAGGGCCTCTTCTTTCAGCCATCGCTCATCTCATCTGCCTGTTCTTCACTATAGGCTAGGACTTCTAACCACAACTAAGCCTCGGGGGTCACTGTGTGTCGAAAGATTATAACATTGTGATGGCATTATATTCGGGGCAACCTTACAATGCAAATATCTGGTCGCCTCCAGATGTTTACAATCTGTAATGAAGAAAAGGCAGATTAGGCGTCCAATGGTTGAAAGAAAGAAGCCCTGAGGACCGGGCAGTGACTGAGGGGGTGAGCAGTGAAGGAAGTATTTGAATTTTTTTGCTTGTTTTCTTCTATCCCTCATTTATTATGCATTGGGTTTTCTCAGAATAAGGAACATTCGATTTACGGTGAATAACTTCCCTGCAAAGTGAATTTACCAGGAAAATCCGTGCGAACTGGCAAACTCAAAGTTCAATCAATCCACTCATTAATAAGAACATATTGTGGCCAATCAAAAATCAGGCAGCACACTGACCACTAATATTCAATGGGGCTGTTCAGATGACAAGTTGTTCACACGGACTGAGTGTTCTAGTGAAAAAAAAATCTCAGCATGCACTATTATTTTCCGTATATATATTAGACCACACTTGCCTATTCAAGTCTATGGGTGATCAAAAAAATCGGATCCTATTTAGATCAAGAGTGTTGGATCCGATTTTTACAAATACTTAAATTTTTAACCTAGGACAATGTTTGTGATCATGCACACTTTAAACTGATGAACTTGTTTGCATTGTATAATTGTATTACATATCAACAACTAGGCAGTAGGACTCCACGATATACTACAATAGATGACGCACACAAGTATGCCATTCATACAGCAGTTTCTTTTTTACATTTTGCATTTGTTTCTATTAGCTTTTATGTGTTTTGCGCCTCCTTTTCTGCTATGTTGCAGACTCACTGCAAATATCTTGATCTATTTTGTTCTTTTATAAAATCGCATTTTATTGCATGTTATGACTGAAATCTCTTTTTTTTTGTTTGCAGTGTTATTTTTATCGAGGGTCATGTTCACTCCTCAGTCCAGTACATATACGTACATACACGCGCCATAGATATTGAGAAATACATATCCATCATTACTAAGTTGATAGCTATTAGCATTGTGTATTCATATATTTGTAGACTGTTTTTGTGTTTAATCTCCCAATTACTTAGACCTTTAATGTAAATGCAGGTTCTTGAAATTATTACAAAAAATAATAAATCCCATTCACAATGTAACCTGGCCCCATCTCCGACGTATAGATAAATCACAAGTAAAATGATTATCCCTATTACAGCACCATATACGATCAGTGTACACGTGGGACTTACTGAGCTTTGCACATCTTTTCCCAGGCCTTGTGGTATTTTACAGGGTCTTCTGTTTTGGTTGAAGGTTCTAGCTCGGCGGAGTCTATATACTGAGATGAAAAGAAATGGAATAATAGTATGAGATAGTTTCTGAATAATCTGTCATCATCGTTAGTACTTCTCAACTTAGTATCATTTTCGGCCACCCTGATCCTCCACGTGAAGAGTGGGGGTGGGAGGCCATTCATTTTAAAAACCTGGACAACCCCCTTAACGGCATTGATGGTGGTACTTGTCTCAATGTCCAAGTACAGTAGGGTGGGACTCTCAAAACAGCCGAGAGAGATGTGAAATATTGTTTTAAGTCCCACAGAAGGAATTGTTGTTAAGAGTACAGCGAGCTATGCTGTTTTCTTAACTCCCATTCACTTATATGAGAGTTACAAAAACAGCAAAGCACAGCTCAGCAGAGCTATGAACACCTGGATGTAGCACATATGCATGTCTAGGAAGCAGAGGCTGCTGCTCCCATGAGAAGCGCCTCCTTTGGGTTATGTGCATCTTTTTCAGGTGAATTCCAACACATTGTGCCCGATTCATCAAAAATTTCTCACCAGAAAAGCTTTGAAAAGTTGAAAAATTCAGTCGTTTCAGTGTCATCAAAAGGCGTGCACCTCTTCATGAATCCAGAGCATCTGACTCCAGAACGACCCCTCCAGAACAATGCCGGTCTTGATCAATCGAGTCCATTGTGCTGATTTTAACTTTATCAGATAATGGAGAATCACATTATTCTTTTGTGTTTCTCATTTGTTCCAGAAGACCAACTTCACCGAGCCCCTCTAAAATACTACTACAAGTATATAAGAATGCATTTATATGAAATCAAAATCGGTGCATGTAGATGGACATTTTGATCTGATCGAAATCTGTCTCATGTGCTTAAAAATCTGTCTGCTAAACACAATCATGTAACGACCAGGGGCCCAAATTATTATTGAATTTACGGGGTTTTTTTGTCTAGTTTTCTGTGTTTTTTGCCCAGTTTTCTTTTGACTATAAGACTCTTAATTTGTGCCTTTTGTCTTTTTTTATGGTCACCTTTATGGGCAGGATTTAGGATTTACAGATGTTTTAGCTGGTTCATCATTTGCAACATCTGGAAATGTCACAAAATTTATCTCAAATGTCCTCCAGTCCCACTCTGGAGTAACTTTATGCGCACCATAACATTTTTTTTGCCCATTTTTTGTGACATTTTGCAAAACATGAGACTTTTTAATGTAAAAAGTCTAAAAAAAAAAAAGATTAAAGACAAGAATAAAGGTGACTTTTTTTACTTTGAGCAAAATTCGTCATTCGTCAACCACTTGTGTCGCTTTAAAAAAAAATTGGAGCAAAAACTGCATCGAATAACACAAGAAAAAAAGAAAAGTGGCTTATAAAATGTAGCTTATAAAAACGCAAATTTAGAATTGGGGCCAGGAAGACAACGCCGTTACAAGGAATAGGAAGATTTCATTTTCAGGACGATTACAACAGAAGGGGAAGAAGAGAACATCTGTTACAGTAGAGTAAATGGCAAACTCAGACCAGTTTTATCATCTGTAAGATTGGATTGATTGGACAGACACTTGTGTGTGTAAACCCAGCTTAAAGGGAATCTGTCAGCAGTTTTTTTGGCTAATCTGTGAGCAGCATAATGTAGGGGCAGAGAGCCTGATTACAGGGATGTGTCATTTTCTCAGCAGCTTGCTATAGTTTCAATATAATAAGTGTTTTATCAGCAGTAGATTATCACTGCAGGACTAGGTGTTGCGTGCTAGACAGTCCAGCTAATCTGTGTAACCCCGCCCCCACCACTGATTGGCAGCTAGCTGACAATGTATAGTGTACACGGTTAGCTGTCACTCAGTGGTGTGGGCGGGGTTATACAAAGCTCAGCATTCTGAGCACTGCTACATGTGTAGATTAGTGGAAGCGATCATAGATGCAATCAGGATAACCAATCTACACAATGGCAGACAAGTATTTAGATTTGACAAGAATCTTGTAATAAATCATTAATGATTTACATCTATTGAATAACGCAGAAGAAATACCGTTGATCGTGGACAATTTGCATTTACACGACACAATCAATGAGTGAGCAATAATAATTTTTCGATTGTATAAATTATTTAATGAACGAGCGTCTTGGACACATCGTTCAGTTGTTCACCCCATTTACATAACACAATTATGGTGTCCTATGAGGCAGAAACGCTGGAATCTTGACAACTGTTTACACCTGTAAATGGGTCAGAAGGCTTGGAGACGATATTACACAGGCCGTGATGGTTTCTGAACTGTTGGCCACCATGATGAAACAACAATGACTTACCATTAAATTCAGCTTATGATTGATGGCCAGTGCAGAATGCTCAAGGGCTTTGAAGACAGATGTGTAACAATCACTTAGTTTAGTATATTTTCCGACCAGAGCTATGGAGCAGGTCTGTAGGAGTCGTTCGTACCTGGTAGAAAGGGTCACAATTAATGGAACTTGTCAGAAAATTACTAATTGTTTAAATCAAGTGTTTATGTTAAATATTTTAAGATTTTTAAAATTTATTTTAATTTATTTTTAGGTCACTTTAAAAAAAAATCTTAAAAACATACTGTTATTATTCTGACCGAACAGCCACATAATAGACTAATTATCCTGCTCTGCAAATATTTTCAGTAGTTACCTTATTATCAACACAGACGGAATTACAATGAAAGGTAACACAGATAACACAGGATCCACCATTCACACTAGGTCACAATTCACCTCCCCAGGATCCTACTGATCTATTTTTGCATTTATGCCTTATTCTCATTCTTTGTTGATGTGACTTTGTATTTTTGATACAACATATGGATGTGCAATAATGTTTATAGAATCATTACGCTTATTATCTATAGTGTCTGAAGACCTTGTCCCTCCGGTACTGCCGTATGCCACTAGTCTTGTATGGGGTATTCGCCGATCGTTGTCACATATCTATACATTTTTATTTATCACTGCTACTATACTCTGCATACTGGCTTACTATGCCCATTATAGTTACCTATACGATCAGACCCCTGCCAATCATCATGACAGAGCGCCATGTCCATCACCATGACCTTAAAGGGATTATCCACTATATCTTCATTTTAACTAATGTGTTGGAACGTGATATTGTGACACTTACTAATATATCAGTATTACAGGTTCTGTTTCAGTCTGTACAGCTCTCCTGTACTAATAACAGCTGCTGATGGTGAGCGAGTGACCAGACTTGTTCATCAGTCTCCTCCAACTCCTTAAAGGGCACCTATCACCCCGTTTTTTTCGGTATGAGATAAAAATACTGTTAAATAGGACCTGAGCTGTGCATTACAATAGTGTAGTTTGTGGACCCCGATTCCCCACCTATGCTGCCGAAATACGTTACCAAAGTAGTCGTTTTCGCCTGTCAATCAGGCTGGTCAGGTCGGATGGGCGTGGTTTCTTCCCCCAGATATTGCGTAGTTTTCCGTTGGTGGCGTAGTGGTGTGCGCATGTCCAAGGTCCTGAATCCTGCACAGGGGTGTGAAAATAGCAGCGATGTCCGTTATTCCATTGGTGATCGGTGGGCGCGGCCATCTTGCTTTGGCCGCGCGTGCGCAGAAGCGGCACTCTGCTGGCCGCGGCTTCAGGAAAATGGCCGCCGCGATATCCATCTGCGCACGCGCGGCATCCCGCGGCCATTTTCCTGAAGCCGCGGCCAGCAGAGCGCCGCTTCTGCGCACGCGCGGCCAAAGCAAGATGGCCGCGCCCACCGATCACCAATGGAATAACGGACATCGCTGCTATTTTCACACCCCTGTGCAGGATTCGGGACCTTGGACATGCGCACACCACTACGCCACCAACGGAAAACTACGCAATATCTGGGGGAAGAAACCACGCCCATCCGACCTGACCAGCCTGATTGACAGGCGAAAACGACTACTTTGGTAACGTATTTCGGCAGCATAGGTGGGGAATCGGGGTCCACAAACTACACTATTGTAATGCACAGCTCAGGCCCTATTTAACAGTATTTTTATCTCATACCGAAAAAAACGGGGTGATAGGTTTAAAACAGCTTTTTCATAAGAAGTGTTTTCAATTGGAGAAAGCTGATTGGACAGGTCTGGTCACATGCTCCTCGATCAGCAGCCATTTTGTGATCAAGAAGTCTACAGTGATAAGTGAAGGAGGAGAACCTGTAATAGTTATATATTAGTAAGTGCTACAAAAACGTGGTACCAACACATTTGTTAAAAAAGATAAAGTGGACAACCCCTCTAAGGCATGTTAACCATTCATATGGAATTCCTCTAAAAGATATAGCCCTTGTAAGAAATGACCCAATCTGCTACTGTAAAATGCCAAATTCTGTAATAAAATCAAAAACTCACAAAGCCATATTTCAGTAAGAACATGAAACTGACCGGATCAGATGATTCACCGGCACATTCCTAATAGAGGCATCAGTGATACCTCATCCTCCGCTCTCCGCTGTGTATACACACACCACTGATTAATCAATGATCCATCCAAGCCAATGGCCGTCTTATTTACATGCACTTTTAGTGATACGGATTTATATTCGGTTTGTTCCATGGACAGGTTTCTAAGCTCTTACAGGGAATATGTCAGTCACTGGGACTACTTCAATTGCTTAGATGCGACAGGTTGTTTGGGGGGATAGGAAAGTGAAATATTTCGACATTCCTTCTACTTCAACCTTTTAAATAAAACAAAAAAAGTAAAACAAATAATTCCTATTGATTCTGTCACTGGAATGTGACAGCATAAAAGTCAGAGAAAACATAGAATTACCGACACGAGGATGTAACAAATGGATTGAAATTACAGTTCAGACAATTCTCGAAATACTATTCTCCGGTGTCATCTAAAAACGGTTGTTGAGAGTGGATAAAAACAAGTCCGAGCTTAGAATTGAGGCTTCTACACTGGGGCCAAAGTATATACACTCACTGGCCACTTTATTAGGTACACCTGTCCAACTTCTTGTTAACACTTAATTTCTAATCAGCCAATCACATGGCAGCAACTCAGTGCATTTAGGCATGTAGACATGGTCAAGACAATCTCCTGCAGTTCAAACCGAGCATCAGTATGGGGAAGAAAGGTGATTTGAGTGCCTTTGAACGTGGCATGGTTGTTGGTGCCAGAAGGGCTGGTCTGAGTATTTCAGAAACTGCTGATCTACTGGGATTTTCACGCACAACCATCTCTAGGGTTTACAGAGAATGGTCCGAAAAAGAAAAAAAATCCAGTGAGCGGCAGTTCTGTGGGCGGAAATGCCTTGTTGATGCCAGAGGTCAGAGGAGAATGGGCAGACTGGTTCGAGCTGATAGAAAGGCAACAGTGACTCAAATCGCCACCCGTTACAACCAAGGTAGGCCTAAGAGCATCTCTGAACGCACAGTGCGTCGAACTTTGAGGCAGATGGGCTACAGCAGCAGAAGACCACACCGGGGACCACTCCTTTCAGCTAAGAACAGGAAACTGAGGCTACAATTTGTACAAGCTCATCGAAATTGGACAGTAGAAGATTGGAAAAACGTTGCTTGGTCTGATGAGTCTCGATTTCTGCTGCGACATTCGGATGGTAGGGTCAGAATTTGGCGTAAACAACATGAAAGCATGGATCCATCCTGCCTTGTATGGAGCATCTTTGGGATGTGCAGGCGACAAATCTGCGGCAACTGTGTGATGCCATCATGTCAATATGGACCAAAATCTCTGAGGAATGCTTCCAGCACCTTGTTGAATCTATGCCACGAAGAATTGAGGCAGTTCTGAAGGCAAAAGGGGGTCCAACCCGTTACTAGCATGGTGTACCTAATAAAGTGGCCGGTGAGTGTATGTCGCTTCTTTCCTCAAACCGATTGTTGAATATACACTAGAGAAAGATATTCTACTGGTAAAAAGCCCAAGTATAACAAAGGGCATGAAACTACCATGTCAATCTGCGATGGAGAACACAAGACTTGTAATTATTAAGAAAAGTTTAAAAAAAAGCAAAATACTAATAACACTTGTCCTAATATTTTCTTTCTGGCCCTGTCCAATATCACACACCTAAGCATGTGTCCACCGTCTGTACATCCAGCGCTGGAGCGAGACCTATAAGTAGGGAAAGCGGGCAGATTTAGAGAAGAGGAGAGCCTACTTGGAGACAATTGTCCAACGAAAACCATTTATCATCTAACCACCAAATCGCTGATCATAGGGACCCCACTGATCACAAGAACAAGGGTCCCGAGTTGCCTGTTTCAATGAAGCATTGCTTAAGCATGTGCACTACTGCTCCATTCAATGAGATAGATGAATGTACGGGTGTAACTCAAAATTAAAGGGCCCCAGATGGATCTCCACCGTGTAATGACAAGAAACTGCAACAACAGCAAAGTAGGAATATTAAATGCATGGATAATAGCGCCATTTATCGAAGACTCCACATAATATTGCAGAAAAGCATCATGCTATTTCCTGCAAAAGTACAATTTTCTTGCACCTGAGTAGGTCCTTTCAAACCTTCTGGGCCGCCGAGAAGATGCTAGACACATTACTGGGTGGTGTTTTTGGCTATTTCCATCAGTCCCAAAGACAATGAATGTGTTCTGCAATACAGAGACAACCACCAGAGGGCGAGGAAGGGAGGTAACAGGAGCGCACCTCAGAGCTGAGCAAACACCGCTAGGGGGCAGTAGAGAGGGGTCGTACAAGCCAGGTCAGCAACAGCCAGGAACGCATTGTCAGAGGGTCAGGCAAAAGTCTGAAGCAAGCCAGGGGTCAAAAAGCCGGTCGGGAGCACAGTAACAAGAGGACGAAAGCACAACCAGAAACACACCAAAGGTCAGAGCCAGACAGAACAATCCAAAACAGGAACGGAAGACGGAGGAGCAGGTCAGAAGTCAAGCAGTGAAAGTTTTACTTGCTCGGTACTCCTTTAAGATGCTGGATCCTTGAGTTGTCCTCTTCTCTTCTCCTACACTGCTTCGTATCTAGGCAGGGTTGTTTCTGAGGAACCAAACAACTTCTCACTACAAACTCTACTCCTGGCAGTCATTTACGACATGGACAAAACTGTTGGTACCCTTCTGTTACAGTAAGAAAGACTCCCAATAATCACTGAAATAACTAGAACTGACAAAAAGTAATTTTCTATTTAAGTTTACTGAATATCAACTAATGAGAATCAGACTTTGCTTTTAAATTGTGGTTCATCAGAAAAATGCCAAAAGAAAAACTAAAGAAACTGGCCTAGACAAAAATGACGATACCCTTAACTAAATAATTTGGTTGCACAACCTTTTGAGGCAAGAACTGGAGCAAACGATTTCTGTAACTGTCAGTGAGACTTCTGTACTGCTGATTCTTGATTTTATATGAACTGAAATAACAAAAGAGTTTCTTGCCTAAAAGGTAATATACAATGCATGTGTGTCGGGGCAGAGAAGCCCAGTTACTGCTTGGCACTGAAAAGAAGAGACAATCTGATCCAATCTGTGACTCTATATAAGGAGACAGAAAAGTCCCAAGAGGCATCCATAACAACACATTGAGCTGCACTCTATACATCTGCAAGACTGAAAGGCAAAGACGATGTGTAAGGCTTCAACTCTGGTGTAATGGTCACACGTCAACAGAAATGCATGGAGGCGTTCATGTTGAGAACTAGAGGCAGAGAGCAATGTTACCGAGCTAAAAGTGGAGTTCAAATATTTTCAGGACCCTGGTGCGACAGCAATGTCAGAGCCCTGCAAACCTCCTCCTTGATTTTGGCATCCCCAGCACTTCTTCTGTTTGTAGGCCCAGCAAAATGTAATTATTGCAGAGAGACAAAAGTAAGACGTTACTAATCAGAAGAGGCGCTGGTGATGCCAGGAGGTAGGAGGAGGCTCGAAAGAGTCTGGTTTGTGGCCACTGGTCCGGCCATTTTATATTTTGACTGAGTTGCTTATATGGCACCAACATATATGATCTCTATTTAAGATATAGTTGTATGTTTCCTATGGTCGTTCAAGAGGGTCCATGTTGGGCTGGGGATCCCTGTCCTTTAGTGGAGCGCCATTTTTGACCACCAGTCAAAAAAAAAAAAAAAAGCAGGAGAATTATCATTTCTGTGGCCTTTAGGATTATACAGAAAATGACAAACAGTAAGATCAAACATATATTTTTAAGTTTTAACATTCATTTGTAGGTTATGATTGTTTAATTGGATTGTACAGAGTAAGGGCGCACCGAGGCTGATGGAGTTGTTGGGTCTGAGCTCCAGTACCGCGCACAACCTACTGACAGGTGCGGCACTATTCTTGTGAGAAAGCAACCATGACTTAGTAATCTTGTACAACCCCTTCAATAAGTCAGACCTAGTGTCAATGAGAAGCTCTGCACCTAAGACTAACTTCACAGATCATACCGAGCCATCGCATACAGTACGTGCAATGGCAGAATATCACTCTGGGGGGTCACATTGTAATTAAAAACTACTTTTCAATATTTCACTTTAAAATAGCTCATTTGTGCTTGGGTTCCATTTTTGTTCTGTAAATTTATAAAGGGGAAAAACAAAGCCATAAAAATCAATTTAACAAAGAAAAAAAAATCTCTATAGACAGTCGCCCAGAGCATCACTTGAAATTGTCCAATATATTTCCATAATGAAGCAGAGAAGCCGGGATTGTCTGCTTATGAATTTAGTAAACTTGACAGAATTATCCATGAAAAGTCGTAAGTCAGCTTTTATATCAATTATCACTCAGACACTCAGACTACAGCTATTAGAAGTGTGGAAACGGTTACTGGTTATACGGTATATAGAGAGCACTGCTTACAGAGCAGCATGTACGGAGTCCTTCTGTCTATGAAAGCGGCAAACATCGGGGGCTGCTATATAAGTGAATAAAATAAATGTATGCCCCAATACTTCTGTCCATGAAGTGTAGATAAAAGTGTTCACTATGTGCTAGGATTACTGTAAGTCTCAGAGAACAATTCGCACATGAACTACTATATCACAGACAGACATCCAGAGAACTGCCTCTGTCATTAATAGTGATGAGCGAGTATACTCGTTGTTCGGGTTTTCCCCAGCACGCTCGGGTGACCTCCGAGTATTCATGACTGCTCGGAGATTTAGTTTTCATCGTCTCAGCTGAATGATTTACAGCTACTAGCCTGCTTGATTACATGTGGGGATTCCCTAGCAACCAGGCAACCCCCACATGTACTCAGGCTGGCTAGTAGCTGTAAATCATTCAGCTGCGGTGATGAAAACTAAATCTCCGAGCAGTCACATATACTCTGAGACCACCCGAGCGTGCTCTGGAAAACCCGAGCAACGAGTACACTCGCTCATCACTAATCATTAACTTGCATGGTACTGCGGTGATTAAAACATACATAGTGCACAAGCTAATAGTGAACCACTGCCATGTTTCACCTCTCCTGTGGCATCATCAGGGGCATTGAACACAAGCATGACTGGTAAAGCACCTTTTATAAATAGATTAAGTTACATTATAACACTGGAGCTCACAGAACACGCCCCCTGATGAAGCCTCTGGGTGAAACATGCATTGGGGCTGTTAATAATAATAATAATAATAATTTAATTTATATAGCGCCAACATATTCCGCAGCGCTTTACAAATTGGTGGACCAGGACGCATGTACTTGACCCCTTTTTATCAGCATACCATCTTTGTTTGCATTTTGCGCACTAAATGATTTAGCTTCAGCCATGGCATTTTCTTTTTGATTTGGGGTACTGCTTTAGTGAGGTTTTTTTTTTTACCTACTTACAATTGGTCTCTTTATTGTATATTTCATACCTCGTACATGTGACTGGTACCAACCACCCTAGGAACATTCGGTTTTTGTACATTTTTGTCCTTTTGATTTAAAAAACTTTTTTAAGTGCATTCAAAAAATGTAATATTTTATGAGACTTTTTTTGTGCACTTGTTTTCATACGTTGGTTTATAGCTCAAAGAACATAATGCAATAATAATTAAAATAAACACTGCAGACTGAGAAATGGTACCTAAATGTAACATCCAGATTTTCAACACCTTATCAGAGAGAGAAAACAAAAAATTGTAGGAAACAATAGGGCGGCAGTGCTGAAATGGTACAGGAATTATTTATCAGGTAGGTACTGCATCTTTTTATTTTATCTTGTTCTTCACCTTACATATTTTTATTTCCTGGAAAACCCTTTAATTTTAATGTTTAATCTGTATGCGGTCCGCTCTTGAGCTCTCTCTAGTGGTAGCTGCAGGAAGCCATCATTTATATTAGTCCTTCAATCAAGAAACAGCTGACCTCACCACCAAGACGCTGATCAAATGAACATCACAGCTGTCAGCATAAGCCGGCCTCTAGATCTCGGGTGCTGAACCAAGAGAGCATAACTGTGCAGATACATATAAAGAAGGAGACGGCAGTACTCACCGATCTTCATGTGATACTTTATTGCGGTAAAATCTTCACGGCTCGGGGGTGTATATACAGTTGAGTGTACAGGTCAAACGACGGCCGTTTCGCGCTACTCAAGTGCTTAAACAGGTTGAGGTGCTTGAGTAGCACGAAACGGCCATCGTTTGACCTGTACACTCAACTGTATATGCACCCCCGAGCCGTGAAGATTTTACCGCAATAAAGTATCACCTGCTTTGAAGATCGGTGAGTGCTGCCGTCTCCTTCTTTATTTATATTAGTCCTTGTGCACAAAACAAATGATAAACCATTCACTGCCAGAAACACACGATAATGAAACAGAACTGGAAAGTGAATACCTGTCAGCCATTCTCTTCCATTTAAGAAGCTGCACAGTGGGTTTGTCATCCACAGGGAGGTCCAGTCTGTGTTTAAAGTATGTAATAATTCCTTGTTCCTCAAGTAAAATGGGCACACGATAAGTAGACGATACATCATGAATGAATATGACCTGAAAAAGAAGTTGGACACATTGGTGATCATTTACTCCACTGATCAACTAAGTTTCCATTTAGCACAGTCACTAACGCTGCTATTCTACTCATCCTTCATGTGACAAACAGAGAAAGCGGAGTACAGCAATCGCTAACTTTCTCAGTCCCAAAGACACCGCTCCATTCTATATGGTAACAGAGGACCACCATTATCATGATCAATGCAGGTCCAAGAGGTGGGATCCCCAGTGATCAGGTGATAAGATGTAATTTTAGGATAACTCCTCAAAATTTTAACCAGCCATTGAAATAATCAAGATTGACAACAACACCAGCAACGCACAGCATGCATACGGCATGTCAACACTGTGGCTCATAATGTAGTTCCCATGTTTCTGACATGGGGCCATGTTACCAATTAATTTTATCTTTTTAACTGTGGGATAAAACCAGCGAACTCAAAGGAAACTCGTATAACTACATAAAGAGAAGATTTGATCAAAAAACAAACTGTGAGATAATTATTAAATAACTGACCTGCTCTGGTTCCACGTGACAGAACATTGAGATCTTCTGTTTCACCGCCATTTCTATGGGTTTGGTGCTTCTACACACGATCTGTCGAGAAATGATTGTTAACAGTCAGAGGGCCCCTGGAATCCATATGACTTTATTAATAGAACACATGCTGAAAACCTAGACGATAAAGAAACATGACAAAAGAAGTACTGACGCCTTCGAAATGTGGTGCTGGATAAGTATGTTAACAATACCATGGTGTCACAATTCCACCACTAAGTGTCCTAAAGACGCTGTGAATGAAAGCTCCGCCACCCTATAGGATCAGGAGCATGAGGAGCTGTCAGGATTGTGAGTGATAGCTCAGCTGTACAATCTGGCTGGGCTTGTGGGGTTTACTCCAGGTGTCACCCGTTCTGGGTGATTACCTGGCTTTTTAGCTAGCTGGCAATGATTAGAAGATTGGAAGTTGTAGCTTTGCTCAAGTGGTGTATGTTTGCTCTGTGATCTTTTTATCTCATCTTTATTGCCTGACCTTTGATTTGCCTTTGGCCATCCATTTGCCTAGCCCCTTTGTCTTGATCTGCTACCTTCTTGAAATTCTGACCTTGGACTGTGACCTGACTATGCCTTTGTCTCGTTTATGATGTACTTTTGACCTTGGACTCCTTGAGTTCCCCTACTCATCGCTTGTCCGTGAGAAGTGACTCAGAATCACACATGGATTGCAAGAAGAACAAACAAATCAATTTTCGAACAAATCAAGGCAGACATGTAACTCGAAGCAATGCTCACCATGCTACGACTTGCCTAATATGGACACATCATACGAAGACAGCAATCACTGGAGAAGAACATCTTGATTGATACTATCAAGATAACAGTATAGACGACCTTCATGGACCTATCTAGGCTTGCACTAAATCGATCTTTCTACAAAGCATTCATCCAACAAGTCGCCAAGGCACGAGATGGAGCTGATGGGTGTTAAAAAAAATATAAATTGATTAAAAAAATGTTGAAATGGTGGGATCTACCCAAAGCTCGATCACAAGCTTATCTGTGCAGACCTGCAATCATTGCTGCTTACTGCCTCCTACAGGTTGACCAAAAAGGTCCTTCAGAGTCCTCTATACCAAAGACTAGCATAGTCACGTCTACACTTCATTGTTCATCAATCCATTCTACCAGCAAATATTTTTCAATTGATGATAGGCTTCTGCCCCAATTTTGTTTTCTCCCTGTGAAAAGCTGTCAAAAGAGAGAATCTTCTTATTACTGATGTTTTTGTCAAGGTAGATGTTACTAAAACAGCCATTTCAAAAGAGGCTTTCCTATCTCATGTCAGCGTAATAGAACATAGATATCCCAACATGAGCCTGCTCACATTTTCATTTTACTAGATCAAAAGCTGTTATCATGAGGTCCTCATGCACCCAGCATACATTGGGCCGATATGTGTTGGTATTGGTGGCATAGATCCAAGATCTCTATCAGGGGTCTACGTTGGGGAATTCTCCTAACCATAGGTCTCCTATGGTAGAAAAACATGAGATGGGCACAGAGTGAGTCTTCCTTAACAGATAATATCAGCGAAGAGAGAAATCGAGCAGTCCGTGTTTAGAAGCCACATCCTTTTGTTCTCAGCAGGGTCAACAGTTTTTTTCGAGTCTTAATACTGAAAGAATAGGAACACATAGCGAACCATATGTTTATGTGTAGGAGGGAGTTGGAGCAGATAGCAGTCAGGGTGTACGAGCGCCAAAACTGTGATATCTACAAAATGTTGCAGTTACAGGTGAACATTTGATATACAGAACTGTGCAAAAGTTTTAGACATGTGTGGACTAAATGCTGCAAAATAATACAGTTACTTATTCATCATGCAAAACCATCAGGGAGACATTTGATTGGCTCCAAATTTATTCTGCAGCAGGACAACGACCTCAAACATACGACCTATCGTCAGCGTAAAGGAGAACAAGGAGTCCTGGAAGTGATGACATGGCCTCCACAGAACCCTGTTCTCAGCATCATCCAGTCTGCGTGGCATTACATGAAGAGACGGAAGGATTTGTACAAGCGACATCCAGAGAAGATCTGCGGTTAGTTCTCCAAGATGTTTGGAACAACCTCCTGCCGAGTTTCTTCAAAAACTGTGTACAAGTGTATCTAGAAGAACTGATGAGCTGCAGCTGTTCTGATGGCAAAGCATGGTCACACCAAATATTGGTTTACATTTCTCTTTTGTTCCTTCACTTTTCATTTCATTGATTAATAAAAAATAAACTATTAACATTTCTATTTTTTAAAGAATTCTTACTTTGCAGCATTTTTTCCACATCAGCCTAAAATATTGTACAGTATTAGCCAGAAAGTCTCTGGAGTTATATAAAGGATTTAAAGGACATACCAAGTCTGGAGATAGTCCCAGGCCCCTGAGTGCACGGACGCTGTTCTGCGTTGGTTTGGTTTTTTGTTCTCCCGTAGCTGTTGGCTAAAGAAAATATACCATCCATGTGACTGCTTATGGTTAGCCGGACATATTCAGGCATAATTTCACTTTTACTACATTAGTATAATCCTGTGGCCATTAGGTTATGATCAATGCTGGCAAATACACTGAATTGTGCATATCAGGGAAGCGTCAGACGGCCGTACAGCTCGGACGAGGATCGCAACACAATGCACGGACTGGCTGTCATCAATCCCAACCCGAGCGTGGCAGCTGCACAGAAATATGTGCTCGGATCGGGAGAGCCAACGGCCAGTCCGAGCATTGTGTCTTCGTCCGACTTATAGCAGCTCGGAGATAGCCGAGAGCTGCTACTGCACAGGCGGCGCCTTTATATAGGAGGATTTTTTTTTCTTCTCCAGTAAGAAGGCGCCGCCGGCACATGCGCAGTAGCAGCTATCGGATCACACATATATATATAGACACCGATAGCAGCTACTGCGCAGGCCCGTCGGGCGCCATTTTCAAATTGATTTTTTTTTTCTTGCTGAATAACATCAAGAAGTATTACTGGCACATAAAACATGGGATTATGCTGCAGAGCAGGTGCCACGGCTGACACCTGCCTGCAGAAGGGTTTTTGTTTTTTTTGCAGTATGTATATATATTCATTATGTAAGCGAGGGGGCGGGACAGGTTCCCTTTAAACTTGTGGTTGGGCTCTGACTGCATGACTCTGATTCCACATCCCTGCTCCTTGCCGTACAGGCTGCATCCGACATTACACAGTAATTTCTAATATGAAGACATGACTGTACCACTAATGCTCATCTAGTAGTTTCTCTATGGTGACTAATAATGATCTGACATCTGGGACACATTCGTATACATCTCTAATCAATTCTTGCCCCTGACGAAGACTGGTCCAAAACGCGCGTCGGGGCGGACGCATGTGCACTCCTGAGCCCCTTTGTGTACCAGTGCTATCACTAGGTAGTACATTGCTTATTTGCGGTAATACCGTGTACAGTATATATTATACATGTGATTACCTGTATCTACTTCGTGACTTGTCTCCTCGGCACCAGAGGGTATATCAATATTATCATATAAATGAATATACAACACATTATAACTTTACACCATTGACTTTCATGTTGTTATGTACTGTATACATTTTGTGCTCACTCATGTGCTGTGTGCCCTTACTTTGCTACCATCACACTTCCTTTTCCCCCTACCTGATCTTTTATACCAATAAATATTTTGCATTTTTTCATTAATAGGGACTCCTTTGACTGATGTTTTTTTCCTTTCCCTTTGTTGCATCTCTAATTACATGTACTTACCTGGGGAACAAGGCTGACGTGAATGTTACAGAAGTTCTCTCTTTTGGCTTTAAACTGGAACTGCCTGAACGCTTCTATGAAAGCCATTCCCTCTATGTCTCCGATGGTTCCACCAAGCTAAAAAGACAAAACAGAAGATTTGACGTTTTCTTGCCATTTCAGGACTATTCAAGAATGAATTGTCTTGTGTGATTACATGAGGAATAACACTACTTCTGGCCGTAGCATGACATGCAGCCTGCATTTTCATCACCTTACCCTCTGCATGCTCTACAGTTAGGTCCATATATATTTGGACAGAGACGACATTTTTCTAATTTTGGTTGTAGACATTACCACAATGAATTTTAAACAAAACAATTCAGATGCAGTTGTAGTTCAGACTTTCAGCTTTCATTTGAGGGTATCCACATTAAAATTGGATGAAGGGTTTGGGAGTTTCAGCTCCTTAACATGTGCCACCCTGTTTTTAAAAGGACCAAAAGTAATTGGACAGATTCAATAATTTTAAATAAAATGTTCATTTCTAGTACTTGGTTGAAAATCTTTTGTTGGCAATGACTGCCTGAAGTCTTGAACTCATGAACATCACCAGACGCTGTGTTTCCACCTTTCTGATGCTCTGCCAGGCTTTCACTGCGGTGGTTTTCAGTTGCTGTTTGTTTGTGGGCCTTTCTGTTTGAAGTTTAGTCTTTAACAAGTGAAATGCATGCTCAACTGGGTTGAGATCAGGTGACTGACTTGGCCATTCAAGAATATTCCACTTCTTTGCTTTAATAAACCCCTGGGTTGCTTTGGCTTTATGTTTTGGGTCATTGTCCATCTGTAGTGTGAAACGACGACCAATCAGTTTGGCTGCATTTGGCTGGATCTGAGCACACAGTATGGCTCTGAATACCTCAGAATTCATTCGGCTGCTTCTGTCCTGTGTCACATCATCAATAAACACTAGTGACCCAGTGCCACTGGCAGCCATGCATGCCCAAGCCATCACACTGCCTCCGCCGTGTTTTACAGATGATGTGGTATGCTTTGGATCATGAGCTGTATCAAGCCTTCGCCATACTTTTCTCTTTCCATCATTCTGGTAGAGGTTGATCTTGGTTTCATCTGTCCAAAGAATGTTCTTCCAGAACTGTGCTGGCTTTTTTAGATGTTGTTTAGCAAAGTCCAGTCTAGCCTTTTTATTCTTGACACTTATGAGTGGCTTGCACCGTGCAGTGAACCCTCTGTAGTTACTTTCATGCAGTATTCTCTTTATGGTAGATTTGGATATTGATACGCCGACCTCCTGGAGAGTGTTGGTCACTTGGTTGGCTGTTGTGAAGGTGTTTCTCTTCACCATGGAGATTATTCTGCGATCATCCACCACTGTTGTCTTCCGTGGGCGCCCAGGTCTTTTTGCATTGATGAGTTCACCAGTGCTTTCTTTCTTTCTCAGGATGTACCAAACTGTAGATTTTGCCACTCCTAATATTGTAGCAATTTCTCGGATGGGTTTTTTCTGTTTTCGTAGCTTAAGGATGGCTTGTTTCACCTGCATGGAGAGCTCCTTTGACCGCATGTTTACTTCACAGCAAAACCTTCCAAATGCAAGCACCACATCTCAAATCAACTCCAGGCCTTTTATCTGAATAATTGAGAATGACATAACGAAGGGATTGCCCACACCTGTCCATGAAATAGCTTTGGAGTCAATTGTCCAATTACTTTTGGTCCCTCTAAAAACAGGGTGGCACATGTTAAGGAGCTGAAACTCCTAAACCCTTCATCCAATTTTAATGTGGATACCCTCAAATGAAAGCTGAAAGTCTGAACTTCAACTGCATCTGAATTGTTTTGTTTAAAATTCATTGTGGTAATGTCTATAACCAAAATTAGAAAAATGTTGTCTCTGTCCAAATATATATGGACCTAACTGTATCTCTTAATTTTCAGTTCTCTCTCGGCTAGTGGGTGTAGATGCACATTATACATGGGGGGGTTGCTTCTCTCCTGTGTTTGTGCACATGTTCTAAGGCAACAGCAGCATTATAAGGCAGTACTGATCAGTGTAGCTGTGAATTCAGAACTGGGGGTGAGAATAACAATGACTAGAAAGCAATAGCACATTCTGTGTGTGCCTGTGCATCTCCCACACTCTGCTCCTCTCCCATTTCTTAGCTACTGACTTCAATAAGCAGCTGTAACCTGATCCCTCAGTAAACTGGCACTCAGTCTTGTTTTGGCCAAGAAAGATTTGATCCTTTTTATAGATTGTACTACTGATTAATGTAAAGACACTGACCATTTACATTCATCATAAATATTTCAAAACCAGTGTTTTATATAATATATTTTCACTGAATCTAATATTCCATTCTATTTGCATATCAGAGAGCATTCAGTATAATAAATATGTTACAATATATTTCACCTGCACAGGGGGCAAATACTTATGAACTTAACATGCATTTCTACCACTGTATACAGGGGCGGACATATCATTGGTGCAACCTGTGCAGCTGCACAGGGGCCCAGAAGGTAAGGGGGCCACTACCAGCTCCAAAGCAGGTGGAAGTTTAGTTTATACAGTAGTGAACTATTGTACTGTAAATGGCGCATATATTGTTATTGCACAGGGGTCCTCTATGGTGAAATAACCTCTAAAAGGCCTAAAATTAAAGATGACACATTTCCTTTGTATTTTAGTCAAATATATATATATATATATATATATATATATATATATATATATATATATATATATATATATATAATTATTTTTTGTTTATCTTTTACCTTTTAAAAATTACAAAAAGGAAAACGGGCCATTGCATGGCTAGTACCTAGGAGCACCCCGTTTTGAAAGTATCACAGCTTATAAAGACTTTTTGTAGCCCGCTAAGTCTTTCAATTCTGGTTTGAAGGATTTTCATCCATTCTTCCTTGAGATTCCTGGGTCGTCTTGAATGCACTGCTAGTATGAGGTCTAGCCACAGATTTTCAATGATTAGATCAGGGGACTGTGAGGGCCATTGTAGTAAAACCTTCAGCTTGCGCCTTTTGAGGTCTATTGTGGATTTTGACGTGTGTTTAGGATCATTATCCATTTATAGAAGCCATCCTTTTTCAACTTCAGCTTTTTTACAGATGGTGTTATGTTTGCATCAAGAATTTGTTGAAATTTCATTGAATCCATCTTTCCCTCTACTCGTGAAATGTTCCCAGTGCCATTGGCTGCAAAACAACCCAAAAGCATAATTGATCCATCCCCATGCTTAATTGTTGATAAGATGCTCTTTTCCTGAAATTCTGTGCCCTCTTTTCTCCACACCACATGCCTTTGATCATTGGGGCCAAAGTGTTCTATTTTAACCTTATCGGTCCACAGGACTTGTTTCCAAAATGCATCAGGCTTGTTTAGATGTTCTTTTGCATACTTCTGAAGCTGAATTATATGGTGAGGACATAGGAAAGGTTTTCTTCTGATAACTCTTCCGTGAAGGCCAAATTTGTGCAGGTGTCTCTGATCAGTAGAACAATGTACCACAGCTCCAGAGTCTGCTAAATGTTTCTGAAGGTCTTTTACAGTCAAGTGGGGGTTCTGATTTGCCTTTCTAGCAATCCTACATGCAGCTGCAACTGAAATTTAGCTTGGTCTTCCAGACCTTATCTTCACCTTCACTGTTCCTGGTTACTGCCATTTCCAACTGGAGATAAACTCTCACATACAACAGCAAACAGGTCAGTACTAATAAAACCCCACTTCAACCACTTAGCTTTAGAACGCAGCACAGAAAGACAAATCTTTCACTAGCAAGGACTAAATGCCCAGAGACAGTAGATATAGGGAGTAAATGATAAGCAATTGCAGCTGAGAACAATCAGGCTGTATGGTCTCAGCCAGCATGGAAAGAGTCATTAACCCTCTGAGCACTGAAGGAAAGGAAATCCATTTAAAATAGGACTTTCTTAGAAAGGATATACCTTATATATCCAAGTATTCGCACTGATACAACCCTGAAAGGATGAATGAGTACACAAGAAATTAATAAAAAATAATAATAAAAGTCCGTGCAGTGCAATCAGGAAAAATCAGAAAAAGCACTGATACAAATGCATATTAATCCTTCACACGCTGATAGAATATCACAGATATGGTATGGGAATAATAGCTGGTGCTATAACGTAAAGCACTGATGATTGAAAATAGTCTTACCCGAATAGGGAGTCCATGACAATGAAGAAGTGTGTCAGCTGAAGAAATAGCCTAGCAAGCGATAGTTGTCCCGGCCGGTGACAGCATATCGCTACTCTGAAGTCCACGTGTAGCGGCGTTTCAAGTAGGCACACTCTGTGTAGCGGCGTTACAAGTAAGCAGACTCCCTGTCTCGTACGCGTAGTAGAACCGATGCTGGAGCAGGACCTGCGAGTGTGCAATGTGACCGCTCACGTGACCAGAGGCTAACTACGGATGGCGGCGGGGACCAAACAACCGACGCATTTCGGAGACGTCTGTCTCCTTCCTCAGGGATGGCCCCCACCCCCTAATGGCAGTCCTTATATACGCCATCCGCATGAATAGTCATTGAAAGCCAAATAATTCGACACCGCTATTCAATCCTCTTGGAATGACAGTGTCCAGAACAAAAATCCATCTTGTCTCAGCTCTTGACATAGTTTTAATAAAATTTCCCCCTCTCCAATGTGGGTCTATTTTCTCAATACCCACAATCTCCATATGTTTTGTTGCTCCATTGTGGTGTTCAATGAAGTGTTTTGACAGGGGATGACCTAGAAAGCTTTTCTTGATGTTCCGAATATGCTCGCTAATTCTTACTTGCAAAGGTCTTTTCGTACGCCCAACATATACCTTTTTGTGGTTTGTTTGAGGTGAGGTTTATTTTGTATCGTAGGGGCAATAAAATTGCCCAAATTACGGCATTTTTTATATACAAATCGGGGGTTTCCCAAAACAAACCACTTTTTCCCAGGATATTTTGAGAGGTTTCTTTCCGTGCCAAAAGTGCAACTTGTGTAAACAGGTTCAAACACGGAAACAGAGTAAGTTCTGTAAAGACAACAATGAATTTCTTATTAAGGAATTTATTACTTGCTCCACCACAGGGGTCATATATACCATTACATGCCCTTGCAAAAAGGTATATGTTGGGCGTACGAAAAGACCCCTGCGAGTAAGAATTAGCGAGCATATTCGGAACATCAAGAAAAGCTTTCTAGGTCATCCCCTGTCAAAACACTTCATTGAACACCACAATGGAGCAACAAAACATATGGAGATTGTGGGTATTGAGAAAATAGACCCACATTGGAGAGGGGGAAATTTTATTAAAACTATGTCAAGAGCTGAGACAAGATGGATTTTTGTTCTGGACACTGTCATTCCAAAAGGATTAAATAGCGGTGTCGATTTATTTGGCTTTCAATGACTATTCATGCGGATGGCGTATATAAGGACTGCCACTAGGGGGTGGGGGCCATCCCTGAGGAAGGAGACAGACGTCTCCGAAATGCGTCGGTTGTTTGGTCCCCGCCGCCATCCGTAGTTAGCCTCTGGTCACGTGAGCGGTCACATTGCACACTCGCAGGTCCTACTCCAGCGTCGGTTCTACTACGCGTACGAGACAGGGAGTCTGCTTACTTGTAACGCCGCTACACAGAGTGTGCCTACTTGAAACGCCGCTACACGTGGACTTCAGAGCAGCGATATGCTGTCACCGGCCGGGACAACTATCGCTTGCTAGGCTATTTCTTCAGCTGACACACTTCTTCATTGTCATGGACTCCCTATTCGGGTAAGACTATTTTCAATCATCAGTGCTTTACGTTATAGCACCAGCTATTATTCCCATACCATATCTGGGATATTCTATCAGCGTGTGAAGGATTAATATGCATTTGTATCAGTGCTTTTTCTGATTATTCCTGATTGCACTGCACAGACTTTTATTATTTTTTTTTATTCATTTCTTGTGTACTCATTCATCCTTTCAGGGTTGTATCAGCGCGAATACTTGGATATATAAGGTATATCCTTTCTAAGATAGTTGTGTGTCATAAACAATCTGAAAGTGGTGATTGTTGTATTCTGCAGCAGTAATACCAACCCGGTAATACTTGGCGCCACTCGGTATTTTTTAATAATTTTTTAATAAAATAGGACTTTAATCACACCATCTCTAAAGAGGATTGCGATTCATTACCAGAAGAGACCTTCTAACTCCAGGTCTTCTAGGGAGACGAGACACCCTCGTGACACTTCTTATAGCCTTCTCCTGCTTTGTGGGCCTCCACTATTTTCATTTTCAGAGTGCTAGGCAGCTACTTGGAAGAACCCATGGCTGCATTTTTTTGGCACAAATTTAGAGGAGGCTGACTTTTTTTAAAGCTGGGAAATTTGCATCACCTAGTCTTTCCTAATGATGATAGTGAACAAGCCATAACCCTAACAGGCTAATTAAGGTCTGACACCTTGGTCAAAGTTATCTGAGCACACAAATCTCCTAAACTTTTGCATCGACCCATGTTCCTGTTTGTAATTTTTAAAATATATATATATATATATATATATATATATATATATATATATATATATATATATATATATATATATATATATATATATATATATATATATATATATATATATATATACATACACACGATATATACCGTATATATATATTTTTGCAAAACATAAAAATGAAATGTGTCATCTTTAACCCCTTTACGACTTATGACATATAGGTACATCATGTGTTGCCTCCCCTTCTTTGATGCAGGCAACTATTCCAGCACATCGTGATCCACCCATTGCTGTTAACATGTTAAATGCCGCTGTCAATCTCTGACAGCGGCATTTAATATAATTGCCCCAGAAGCACGACACTAGCTCCGCCCATCGGCACCTGTGTCACATGACCGCGGGTCGCCGATGGATTGGCATGACAACCCGGGGTCTGCAGGAGTGCCGCACTGTGACTGGCGCTCATAGCAGATGAGCATTTTAGGTACATGTTGCAGGGCTGAAGCCCTGCTGTGTATAGCAGAGGCAATCGGATGATAGCAGCTTCTAGTCTCCCATGGAGACTATCGAAGCAAGTAAAAAGTAAAAAAAAAGTTTTTACAAATATTAAAAAATATAAAAGTTCAAATCACCCTCCCTTTTGCCCCATTCAAAATAAAACAATAAAAGAAAAAAATATACACATATTTGGTATCGACAAGTTCAGAATCGCCCGATCTATCAATACAGAAAAATAATTAATCAGATTGGTAAACGGCGTAACGGCAAAAAAAATCAAAACGTCAGAATTAAAATGAATAACCAATAAAGACATCTTATCTACCCCAAAATGGTATAAGTAAAACGTTATCTTGGCGTACAAAAAAAATAAGCTCTCACTCGGCGCCAGATCACAAAAAATGGAGAACCTACGGGTCACGGGAAATGACACCATTTTTTTTTTTCTTTACAAACTTTGGCTTTTTTTCACCACTTAAATAAAAATGAGCCTAGACATGTTTGGTGTCAATGAACTCATAATGACCTGGAGAATTATAATGGTAGGTCAGTTTTAGCATTTAGTGAACATGGTAAAAAGAAATTAAGGAATTGCACTCTTTTTTTTGCAATTTCACCACACTTTGAATTGTTTTCCAGTAAACGATACAGCAAAACCAATGGTGTCGTTCAAAAGTACAACCTGTCCCGCAAAAAAACAAGCCCTCACATGGCCTTATTGATGGAGAAAAAAAAAACGTTATGGCTCTGGGAAAAAGGGGAGCAAAAATTAAAACTCAAACAGAAAAACCCAAGGGGTAAAGGGATTAACTTTAGGTCTTTTAGAGATCATTTCATGTTCAACTTGTTTAGCTGGTCACAATACCAGTAATTTTGACCAGGGGTGCCCAAACTTTTACACACCACCATGCATATATACTGTATATACACTGCTCAAAAAATAAGGGGAACACTTAAACAGCAGAACATAACTCCAAGTAAATCAAACTTCTGTGAAATCAAACTGTCCACTTAGGAAGCAACACTGTTTGACAATCAATTTCACATGCTGTTGTGCAAATGGAATAGACAGCAGATGGAAATTATTGACAATTATCAAGACACACTCAATAAAGGAGTGGTTCTGCAGGTGGGGACCACAGATCACATCTCAGTACCAATGGTTTCTGGCTGATGTTTTGGTCACTTTTGAATGTTGGTTGTGCTTTTACACTCGTGGTAGCATGAGACGGACTCTACAACCCACACAAGTGGCTCAGGTAGTGCAGCTCATCCAGGATGGCACATCAATGCGAGCTGAGGCAAGAAGGTTTGCTGTGTCTGTCAGCGTAGTGTCCAGAGGTTGGAGGCGATACCAAGAGACAGGCCAGTACACCAGGAGACGTGGAGGGGGCCGTAGGAGGGCAACAACCCAGCAGCAGGACCGCTACCTCCACCTTTGTGCAAGGAGGAACAGGAGCAGCAGTGTCAGAGCCCTGCAAAATGACCTCCAGCAGGCCACAAATGGGCATGTGTCTGCACAAACGGTTAGAAACCGACTCCATGAGGATGGTCTGAGTGCCTGACTTCCACAAATGTGGGTTGTGCTCACAGCCCAACACCGTGCAGGATGCTTGGCATTTGACACAGAACAACAGGATTGGCAAATTCGCCACTGGCACCCTGTGCTCTTCACAGATGAAAGCAGGTTCACACTGAGCAGATGTGACAGACGTGACAGAGTAACCTGCTGCCTGCAACATCCTTCGGCATGACCGGTTTGGCAGTGGGTCAGTAATGGTGTGGGGTGGCATTTCTTTGGAGGGCCGCACAGCCCTCCATGTGCTCGCCAGAGGTAGCCTGACTGCCATTAGGTACCGAGATGAGATCCTCAGACCCCTTGTGAGACCATATGCTGGTGCGGTTGGCCCTGAGTTCCTCCTAATTCAGGACAATCCCAGACCTCATGTGGCTGGAGTGTGTCAGCAGTTCCTGCAAGATGAAGGCATTCAAGCTATGGACTGGCCCGCCCATTCCCCAGACCTGAATCCGATTGAGCATATCTGGGACATCATGTCTCGCACCATCCACCAACGTCACGTTGCACCACAGACTGTCCAGGAGTTGGCGGATGCTTTAGTCCAGGTCTAGGAGGAGATCCCTCAGGAGACCTTCCGCCGCCTCGTGAGGAGCATGCCCAGGCGTTGTAGGGAGGTCATATAGGCACATGGAGGCCACACACAATACTGAGCATCATTTCCTTGCCTTGAGGCATTTCCACTGAAGTTGGATCAGCCTGTAACTTCATTTTCCATTTTGATTTTGGGCATCATTCCAACTCCAGACCTCCGTGCGATATTAGTTGTGATTTACATTGATCATTTTTAGGTTTTATTGTTCTCAACACATTTCACTATGTAACGAATAAAGATTTACAACTGGAATATTTCATTTAGAGATATCTAGGATGTGGAATTTTAGTGTTCCCTTTATTTTTTTGAGATATATATAGATATATATATCTATATATCTATCTATACACATATATATATATATATATATATATATAGATATAGATATAGATATATATATATATATATATATATATACTAGCTGTACTACCCGGCTTCGCCCGGGGTAATAACTGCTGTTAGCAAAATAGAATGTGTTAACAAAAATGCATTCTGCACAAAAAAAACACAAAACAAATAGATAGAAATGTAATTATTAAAAGGCAAAAACTAAGCTAATAGAAGCATTTTACAACATATATTTCAACACCAGAGATATTCCACACAGATTTAACTAAATTGGCCAAGTAATGTGAAGTAATCTTCTACTACTTATTCGAGAGCCTTTTGATAAACGACATTCTTAGTTTTTCCTTCAGGTGCAAAGACAAACAGATTTTTGGCTGTTCCAACTCTTGAACAGGCCACATAAAGTTGACCATGAGAAAAGCATGGAGATTGTAAATCTAAGCTAGCTGAAGAGCCCGGCGTTGCCTGGGCATAGTAAATATCTGTGGTTAGTTATAGCACCTCACTTCTCTTATTTTCCCATCACGCCTCTCATTTTCCCCATCACATCTTTCATTTTCCCCCTCACACCTCTCATTTTCCCCCTCACTCCTCTTATTTTCCCCCTCACTCCTCTCATTCCCCCCTAACACTTGTCATTTCGACTTCACATCTGTCATTTTCCGATCACTCCACTATTTTCCCTCACTCCTCTCATTTTGCACTCACACCTTTTCATTTTCACCTCACACCTCTCATTTTCACCTCAGTATATACATGTTTGTCATCTCCCTTATATATAGTATACACCTGTATGTCATCTCCTGTATATAGTATATACCTGTATGTCATCTCCCCTGTATATAGTATATACCTGCTGTGTGTCATCTCCCCTGTATATAGTATATACCTGTATGTCATCTCCTCCTATATATAGTATATACCTGTATGTAATCTCCTCCTGTATATAGTATATACCTGTGTGTCATCTCACCTATATATAGTATATATCTGTGTGTCATCTCCTCCTGTATATAGTATATACCTGTATGTCATCTCCTCCTATACATAGCATATACCTGTATGTCATCTCCTCCTGTATATACTATATACCTGTAGGTAATCTGCTCCTGTATATAGTATATACCTGTGTGTCATCTCCTTCTGTATATAGTATATACCTGTATGTCATCTCCTGCTGTATGTAGTATGTACCTGTATGTCATCTCCTCCTCTATATAGTATATACCTGTGTGTCATTTCTCCTGTATATAGTATATATCTGTGTGTCATCTCCTCCTGCATATAGTATATACCTGTGTGTCATCTCCCCTGTAAATAGTATATACCTGTGTGTCATCTCCTCCTGTATATAGTATATATCTGTATGTCATCTCCTCCTGTATTAGACCTCGTTCACACGTTAGTTGGTCAGTATTTTTACCTCAGTATTTGTAAGCTAAATTGGCAGCCTGATAAATCCCCAGCCAACAGTAAGCCCACCCCCTGGCAGTATATATTAGCTCACACATACACATAATAGACTGGTCATGTGACTGACAGCTGCCGGATTCCTATATGGTACATTTGTTGCTCTTGTAGTTTGTCAGCTTATTAATCAGATTTTTATTTTTGAAGGATAATACCAGACTTGTGTGTGTTTTAGGGCGAGTTTCGTGTGTCAAGTTGTGTGTGTTGAGTTACGTGTGGCGACATGCATGTAGCGACTTTTGTGAGATGAGTTTTGTGTGGCGACATGCGTGTAGCAACTTTTTGTGTGTCGAGTTGCATGTGACAGGTTAGTGTAGCAAGTTGTGTGCAGCAAGTTTTGCGCATGGCGAGTTTTGCGCGTGGCGAGTTTTATGTGTGGTGCCTTTTGAGTATGTGCAAGTTTTGTGTGAGGCAACTTTTGCATGTGTTGCAACTTTTGTGCATGTGGCAAATTTTCCGCGTGTGCAAGTTTTGCGTGTGGCGAGTTTTCCGTGAGGTGAGTTTTGCACGTATGGCGAGTTTTGCATGTGGAGAGTTTTGCGTGTGGCGAGTTTTGAGCGGCGACTTTTGCGTTTCAACTTTTATGTGGCGAGGTTGGTGTATGTGTGGTGAAATGTGCGCTGAGGGTGGTATATGTGTTTGAGCACGTGGTAGTGTGTGGCGCATTTTGTGTGTGTGTTCATATCCCCGTGTGTGGTGATTATCCCATGTTGGGGCCCCACCTTAGCAACTGTACAGTATATACTCTTTGGCGCCATCGCTCTCATTCTTTAAGTCCCCCTTGTTCACATCTGGCAGCTGTTAATTTGCCTCCAACACTTTTCCTTTCATTTTTTCCCCATTATGTAGATAGGGGCAAAATTGTTTGGGGAATTGGAAAGCGCGGGGTTAAAATTTCACCTCACAACATAGCTTTGACGCTCTCAGGGTCCAGACGTGTGACTGTGCAAAATTTTGTGCCTGTAGCTGCGACGCCTCCAACACTTTTCCTTTCACTTTTTCCCCATTATGTAGATAGGGGCCAAATTGTTTGGTGAATTGGAACGCGCGGGGTTAAAATTTCGCCTCACAACATAGCCTATGACGCTCTCGGGGTCCAGACGTGTGAGTGTGCAAAATTTTGTGGTTGTAGCTGCGACGGTGCAGATGCCAATCCCGGACATACACACATACACACATACACACACACATATACACATTCAGCTTTATATATTAGATAGATATATATATATATATATATACATACATACACTAGATGGTGGCCCGAATCTAACGCATCGGGTATTCTAGAATATGCATGTCCACGTAGTATATTGCCCAGCCACGTAGTATATTGCCCAGCCACGTAGTATATTGCCCAGCCACGTAGTATATTGCTCAGCTACGTAGTATATTGCCCAGCCATATAGTATAATTTCCCAGTCACGTAGTATATTGCCCAGCCATATAGTATATTGCCCAGTGACGTAGTATATTGCCCAGCCATATAGTATATTGCCGAGCCACGTAGTATATTGCTCAGCTACGTAGTATATTGCCCAGCCACGTAGTATATTTCCCAGTCACGTAGTATATTGCCCAGCCATATAGTATATTGCCCAGTGACGTAGTATATTGCCCAGCCATATAGTATATTGCCCAGCCACGTAGTATATTGCTCAGCTACGTAGTATATTGCCCAGCCACGTAGTATATTGCCCAGTCACGTAGTATATTGCTCAGCTACGTAGTATATTGCCCAGCCACGTAGTATATTGCACAGCCACGTAGTACATTGCCCAGTGACGTAGTATATTGCCCAGTCACGTAGTATATTGCCCAGCCACGTAGTATATTGCCCAGTCACGTAGTATATTGCCCAGTCACGTAGTATATTGCCCAGCCACGTAGTATATTGCCCAGTCACGTAGTATATTGCCCAGCCACGTAGTATATTGCCCAGCCACGTAGTATATTGCACAGCGACGGAGTATACAGCACAGAGCCACGTAGTGTACAGACTTAAAATAAAAAATAAACATATACTCACCTTCCGAAGGCCCGCTGAAGTCCTGTCCCTGTGTGCGGTGCACGTGGCAGATTCCGGTCCCAGGGTTGGTATGAGCGCAGGACCTGTGATGACGTCGCGGTCACATGGTCAGGTCCTTCTCGCAGACCACCGGAACATGCTGCTTGCATGGAGCGGTCACCGGAGCGTCGCGAGGAGCGGGTATAGGCGGCGGATGGTGAGTATAGCAGGTTTTTTTTTTTATTATTATTATTTTTAACATGACATATTTTTACTATTGATGCTGCATAGGGAGCATCAATAGTAAATAGTTGGGGACACACACGGTTAATAGCAGCGGTAACGGAGAGCGTTACACCGCGGCCCGTTACCGCTGCCATTAACCCTGTGTGAGCGGTGACTGCGGGGAGTATGGAGCTGGCGCCGGGCACTGACAGCAGGGGAGTAGGAAAAGGACTAATCGGACTGTGCCCGGCACTGATTGGTCGCGGCAGCCATGACAGGCAGCTGCCGAGACCAATCAGCGACGCAGGATTTCCGTTACGGAAGTTGAGGACAGAAAGACGGAAGTACCCCTTAGACAATGATAGATAGATAGATAGATAGATAGATAGATATGGGATAGATAGATAGATAGATAGATAGATAGATAGATAGATAGATAGATAGATAGATAGATAGATAGATAGATAGATAGATATACTGTATATATATATAGGGATGTGGTCACTTTGCACGTTTTAATTTACGTTTTTACTTTAAAATGTAAAGTGCTAAGGAATATGTTGGCGCTATAGAAATAAAACTATTATTATTATTCATATTGTCTCCACTAACTCTTTTTACCAAAATGTAAGTTTCAGTTTGTTTTGTTGTAAACAAAACAACGGATGGAATGGATGAAGACGTTTATAGTATTATTACATTTATTTTTATTTTTCAGGAAATATTTATCAGTAGATAGAAATAAACTATTATTATTCATTGCCGAACACCTTTTTTTTTTTCATTTTAAATACTGTATTTAACTAAAACTTGGCATGATAATGATTTGCATGCAAGGCGGTGAATACTGATCCATATTACATTTCGGTGATCTACGACTAGCCACTTCACTTTTAAAGAGCTTTATTAAGATATATGGAGTTAGGCAACGAGGATATATACAAATAGATATGTGACCCATTATTAAGACAACAGTGCCGTCTAGTGGTTAGTGTGGGCACATCATGCAGAATGGCAACATTTGCCTCTTGCTATATCAGAATAAAGTTGACATAACAATATGTTTGAGAAAAAGGAGATCAATGTCAAAATCAAGAAGATTATAGCTTTATACAAACTTAGACATCATAACAGTTAGAGATTTATGATTGGCGCTTGAAAGTCCCTGCAGCTCTGCACTACAGAACCATGGGCATTGTGTGCTACCAAAGGGTGATTCTCTATAGCACAATGTTACTAAGAAAACATCTGTGATATAGCGTCCAATGGTGCAAGAAACAAGGTGCTTTCTGTCAAATATATGGGCAGCACAGTGGCTCAGTGGTTAGCACAGTGGCTCAGTGGTTAGCACTGCAGCCTTGCAGTGCTGTGGTCCTTGGGTTCGGGGAGTTTGTATGTTCTCCCTGTGTTTGTGTGGGTTCCCTCCAGGTTCTCCGGTTTCCTCCCACACTGCAAAGACATACTGATAGGGAATCTAGATTGGGAGCCCTAATGGGGACAGCGATGACGCCTGCAAAGTGCTGCAGAATATAATAGCGCTATATAATATTAGTGAGTAAACTAAATAAAATCTATAAAAAGCTGGAGGTTTAGAGAGGCACAGTGAAGCCCCCCAAGTTTCCGCGCCACATTACAGCTCTATAAGTTGTACAAAGCTGTCATACAATCAATTCTTTTATTGAGTGGAAAATATATTTTTATAATTGTTACAAAAAAACAAGCAGAATTAAAAAATCCTGGCAAAATTAGAGACAAAAATAGCACATATATAGGATAACGTTGCACGTGGGTTTTCTGTCCTCAAATAAGGCCATATGTTCACAATGGTAGATCACACAGGGGGAGGCAGAGGCAGAAAAAACAATAGGTGCAACAAGTGGGAGCCCTAAACTAGACATATCCTGTCCTAGAAGCAAAAAAGCATCATCAGATTTGTGCTGCGCAAACCACGGGCAGCATGATTCAGACACTGGCCATGTGTCTATGTGATTGCAGCCAGGTATATTGTACTCTGTAACTCCGGGGACTATAGGGAGAGACATGACTAGTCCGATGGCATTCTCCCCGCCCTGCTCCAAGTGACTGACAGGTGTCTCCCATGCATGTTCATAGATGTGCAATCATACCTGGCTGTGGTTGGGACAATATGAATCTAATGACAAGCTCCCTTTAATACGGGTCCTCCATATCAAATGTACCCTTAAGGTCCCATAAACTTCTATGGATACCCTATTATAGCTGCATACAACTTGGGGTCCCTATACAGACATGTGCATGAAATCTCCTGCTGTGGTCAGGAAATCAGTCTGCACTCGCCCCTGGGACCAAGGCCGAACATTAATATATCCATTGTCTCTTTTGTATGTTGTTAGCATTTATAACTAGTGTCCTAGATTCAGATTGATTCCCTGCCCCTAATTTTTCATGTGCTAAGGCTGTAGGCTCCCGGTGGAATGTAGAATCCAACACATACAACCATGAGCCAATAATCCAGCTACAACCATAATTTTATCCTCTTAGTACATTGCAGTCATCATATTACATTGCACCGTGTACTTACAATTGCTCATTGTTCCTTTCTACCCAGCTAATTCTTCTCTATTCTCTGTTCTATGTAGAAACAGGAAGTCTCTTTTCCCTGCAGGAGTCATTCCCCTCTTCACCTCCTGACCCAGCTGATTCCTTCTCCCTGCTGCCAGGGACTTTTGCAGTGACGTCTCATACAGGGAAAATGACCTCCTGTTTCTATATAGAGCTTAGAAGGATTCAGGTAGCAAGCTTTTAATCACGTGATGTTGTAAATCTAATGCAAAAGAGAAGCATTATCTGGGTAGAAAGGAAAAAGAGCACTTGTAAGTACACAGTGCTGTATAATATGATGATTGCAATATATTAAGAGGATAAAAACTATGATGGGAGGAGGAGGAGGAGGAGTGCTTGTGTAATGGGCAATAAAATATAATGAGTAGTAAGTTTAGTGTCAGGAAAGGGTGATAGAGATTATATGCTATGTGCTCTTACCTCGATGACACATATCTGAGGCTCCTGATGGTCCTTGTCCACGGGAACCTTTGCCTGATTCATCACCCATTCCTGAATGGCATCAGTAATATGCGGGACCACTAAAAACAGAGAAGACGTACATTAATGATCACATAATAATAAAGGTGTTGCCCACTACAAGACTTTATTAACTCAATAGAGATCAAGAGAATTCTTGAATTAGGATATGTTCACACATACAAAATTTTCACTGTGGATATTCCGCCCCAGAAAATCCATCCGTAAGGCCGGTGCCCAGGATCCGGAAGTAGCAGCATTTTTTATGTAGCGTATTTTCGCTGCGTCCAAAACACTGCGTTCTATTGACTGCAGGTATATCGGGTTCATGTGGTCACTGAATCGTGCGGATTTACCGCATCCAATACATTTTATTGTGCTATTTTTGTTGTAGACACTAGCATCTCCGCAACAGAAATTGACGTGCTGCGGCTCATAAACTTGTGGGTGATCCGCAGGTGCACATATAAGTATAGTGTACGCGGGATTTCTAGAAATCCCATCCACTATATGTTGCGACATCTGACCGCTGCGGGTTTAACGCTGCAGATATACGCAGCATCAAAACCGCAGCAATTCCTGCCCGCGTGCACGCACCCTTACTGATCTGTGAATGATGAAAACATGGAAACAAAATGTTCAAAACATCTTGATTTATTCAGTATGGAGTATGAGCGCCAAGAGCAGAAATCTCCGCACTTACACGTCTTGGCTGCTGTCTTTGAGATCACTACTGGTTGTCAGCGTATTCCGAGAAAAATACGCCAATGAAAGTCTATGGGGGGCGAGAAAAGTATGGATTACACACGGATCATGCGTGTGACTTGCGAGAAATACGCACCGGTGTTCTATAGAAAAGCCGGCAATTCAGCGCGGTGTACAGTAAAATCACACTGACAGAATAGAATAGGTAGAATACATGTCTACACATAGTATAGGTATAAATATAAATAAATATAAATATATACAGTATATATATATATATATATATATATATATATATATATATATATATATATATATATATATATATATATATATATATATATATAATTGACACAAACACATATATATATCTATTTCATACAGAGCTAGATAGAATAAAAGCCGGTAATTCAAT
Source organism: Ranitomeya variabilis (assembly GCF_051348905.1). Classification (NCBI taxonomy): domain Eukaryota; kingdom Metazoa; phylum Chordata; class Amphibia; order Anura; family Dendrobatidae; genus Ranitomeya; species Ranitomeya variabilis. Next base: position 76,315,897 of record NC_135234.1, read on the forward strand.
TGTCGGCTTTTGCTAACTCCTTACCGAACCCGACATGATATGAGACATGGTTTACATACAGTAAACAATTTCATATCCGTTATTTTTTTACATATCCCTCACTAATAATGTTAGCAGAGTGTGTGTGCAAAATTTGGGAGCTCTAGGTGTTAAAATAAAGGGTTAAATCACTGATATATATATATATATATATATATATATATATATATATATATATATATATATATATATATATATATATATATATATATATATATATATATATACACAGTACAGACCAAAAGTTTGGACACACCTTCTCATTTAAAGATTTTTCTGTATTTTCATGACTATGAAAATTGTAAATTCACACTGAAGGCATTAGTGATGAGCGAATATACTCATTACTCGAGATTTCTCGAGCATGCTCGGGTGTCCTCCAAGTATTTTTTTAGTGCTCGGAGTTTTAGTTTTTCCCTAGCAACCAGGCAACCACCACATGTACTTATGCTGGCTAACAGATGTAAATCATTCAGCTGCAGCAAGAAAAAGTAAAACTCCGAGCACTAAAAAAATACTTGGAGGACCCCCGAGCATGCTTGAGAAATCTCGAATAACGAGTATATTCGCTCATCACTAGAAGGCATCAAAACTATGAATTAACACATGTGGAATTATATACTTAACAAAAAAGTGTGAAACAACTGAAAATATGTCTTATATTCTAGGTTCTTCAAAGTAGCCACCTTTTGCTTTGATGACTGCTTTGCACACTCTTGGCATTCTCTTGATGAGCTTCAAGAGGTAGTCACCGGGAATAGTTTTCCAACAATCTTGAAGGTGTTCCCAGAGATGCTTAGCACTTGTTGATCCTTTTGCCTTGACTCTGCGGTCCAGCTCACCCCAAACCATCTCAATTAGGTTCAGGTCTGGTGACTGTGGAGGCAAGGTCATCTGGTGTAGCAACCCATCACTCTCCTTCTTGGTCAAACAGCCCTTACACAGCCTGGAGGTGTGTTTGGGGTCATTGTCCTGTTGAAAAATAAATGATGGTCCAACTAAACGCAAACCGTATGGAATAGCATGCCGCTGCAAGATGCTGTGGTGGCCATGCTGGTTCAGTATGCCTTCAATTTTGAATAAGACCCCAACAGTGTCACCAGCAAAGCACCCACACACCATCACACCTCCTCCTCCATGCTTCACGGTGGGAACCAGGCATGTAGAGTCCATCTGTTCAACTTTTCTGCGTCGCACAAAGACACGGTGGTTGGAACCAAAGATCTCAAATTTGGACTCATCAGGGGCGTGGCTATGTAGTCCAAGAGAGAGGATGCACCTCAGGAGAGCTCCGGTCATCCTGCATTAAATCCTGCCATAAATCCCCTGACTTACCAGCTGCACCGGCTAGGAAGGTGCCCTCACGACCTCAGGAGACCGGCGACCCCTGTGACCGGCACATTTGGAGCTCAGAGACACCGGGAGGTGAAGTGATCTGAGCGGGCGGCAAGATTCCTGTGCTGCGGCGGCCATCTTGGGGCGCGTGTCCCAGCGTTTGGGACGCGGCGCCGGCGGTTACCGGGGCCGGCGATATCCCCCCTGAAGGAGACGGACGCCGGAGCTGAGACGGGAGCGCTGTGGAACGCAGAGACACAGGTGCTGGGTCTGGGGCAGCGAGCGGCGCCTGGGAGGACGGCAGCCATTACTACAGCGCGCTCTCCAGCAGTAAGGAGAGTGGCGCTATACAGCATATCCGCGGTATAACCCAGGAGGTGAATATACTGCTGAAATAATAAAGGGGCAGTGCGGTGTGTGCCCTGGAAGATTGGGCCCTGCACCCCCCCTTATCTGACAAGCTCCTGTATGTGCCATAAACTCTGGAGGGATTAACCCCTCCCTCCCTGCTGTGCTGCCTGTGGAGGCTGTGAGCTGCTCTAGGGCATAGTGCCTGGGTGAATCCTGAGCTGCTGCTTCTGTGAATACCTGATAAGAGAATTATCTGGCTGGTGATCTTCTTAGGATCTAGCCCTGAATTTAACTTTGCCGGATCGGCTATTGGAGAATAGACCAGATATAACTATAACTGTGTGATCCTTCTGAAGGGTCCTTCTGCTAACCGCCATGCAACATTCTAAAGGAGCGGGGGCTGCTGAGAAATTAAGGAAATATACCAGAGAGGACCCTTCTGATAATGTGCGCACTCTCAGAAATAATCCCACGCAGAACCAGCGCAAAAGTCGTCCTTCTGACAGTAATGAGGGAGAGCAGGGCGAACTTACTCTAAAACAAGCGTCTGAGCAACTGATGCAGGCCATATCCCTCACCAGATCCTCTCTTATTGAGAAAATAGAGGACGTACACACCGAAGTGGGTCGTTTGCGAAATGATATGCAAGCTATGAGAGGACGCATCTCAGAGGTTGAAACCAGAGTGTCTCAGATAGAAGACACCATCACCCCTATGGAAACTAAATTGTCAAAAGCCGCTGAGTCCGTGAATGCCTGGAAACAGAAAGCAGACGACCTGGAAAACAGGCTGCGCCGAAATAACATTCGAATTATTGGCCTGCCGGAGCGCTCGGAGGGTCAACAGCCTGAGCAATTCCTAGAAGATTGGTTGAAAACCTCCCTGGGAGATGGATTCTCCTCAACATTTTCTGTGGAGAGGGCTCATAGAGTACCGACGAGGCCTCTCCCCCCCGGCGCTCCGCCCTGGCCCTTCTTGGCGCGTCTTCTCAACTGCAGGGACAGAGATGCGATACTCCGCCTGGCGAGGCAGAAGGGCCCTATTAAATTCAATAATGCTACTATATCTATTTTCCCGGATTTCTCCATGGAACTCCAGAAGCAGCGAGTTCGATTCGTGGAAGTTAAGAGGCGGCTCAGGGATAAAAACATCATTTATTCCATGCTTTACCCGGCTCGACTCCGTGTTGTCCATGAAGGCTCTTCCCTGTTTTTTACAGATCCGGCGGAGGTAACCGAATGGTTACGAACATATAAGGTGTCTCAGGTGCCGGACTCCTGAACAAACATTTTTTCTCATCCAATGGCAACACAAAATGGAGCTCTCCGTACAAGGTGTTGAGCTTACCAACAATACCGAACGCTGATTCCAGTGAGGGTATCCCCTATTTCAATTGACTGTAGGAGTGTAGGCTTATACTCCTCTACTGTTCAAGTTATATTTTGTTTGGGTTTTTACACCAGTTTTGACTGTTTGATATGTTTGGTGGTCGCCATTGATAATTCTGTGTTCTGCGTGATGTTCCTGATCTCTACACGAGATATGATGTATAATATTCCTTTTCTCAAGTGTAGCTATGGGGTCTGAGATTGTGTGTATGACTTGGAATGTACGGGGTATTAAGACCCCCCGTAAAAAAATCAAGGTATTTTCACAAATTAAGCGGTATCATCCCCATGTTGTAGCACTTGTGGAGACACATCTGACAAGGGACACAGTTAAATGTACACAAAAGCCGTGGGTGCAGTGGTCCCTCCATGCATTTCATACCAGCTATTCAAGAGGGGTCTCTTTGCTAATTCATAGAAGTGTTAGATGGGAGGCCAGGGAGGCAAGACGAGATCCCGAGGGTCGTTTTGTTTTTATACACGCCTTTATTAACACGCGGGAATATGTGATACTGTGCATCTATAACCCACCCCCAGCTAATACATCGGTCCTCCGCATGGCAATGGGATTCTCCCTAAATTATCCCGATGCTAGTGTTATTTGTATGGGAGATTTTAACTTGGTCATGGATAGTTCCTTGGATAGACTGAGACTGGATGACGGGATGTCTGGAGGCCCTACTATTCAATCTTCCTCTCAATTGGCACTGTTTATGGGTGGCAGTGGATGGCTGGACCTATGGAGAATACGTCACCCTGGGGTAAGGGATTACACTTGTCATTCGTCAACTAGACGGTCTCTATCCCGCATTGATTATATATTTGGGTCTAGTGACCTGGCATTACAGGTGGATAGTATGGAGCATGGCAATAGGGGGATATCGGACCACAGTCCAGTTATTCTTAAACTTAAATATGGTCAGTTAAATAATACTATACCCTGGAAGTTGAATCCCTTCTGGCTGAAACTAATAGATTCTAGTGATAGAACGGTGGATCAGCTGAACTGTTTTATCCTTACCCACCCAGACCCCTCAAACCTTAGTCTGTTTTGGGATACCCTAAAAGCATATCTAAGGGGATGTCTGTCTTCCACAATTTCCTATATTAAAAGAAAAACGGCAGGGGAGGACGACGAGATGGAGCGACTGTTGAAAGAATCCGAAACCGCCTATGTGGCTAACCAAACTAGTGGCAACAGGGTGGCATGGCTCACCTCCCAAAGGTTATATACCCAACATATAGACACAAAATCAAAGCGTAAGTTGTTTTTTACCCGTCAATCCTATTTCGAATTGGGGAATCAGGCCAGTAAACTATTGGCTTTTCTAGTACGCCAGCACAACACGTCTAATGCAGTGTTACAGATCCGGGCACATGATGGTTCATTGGTATCCTCTACCGAGGAGATCCTGCAGTGTTTTCACGATTACTATAAATCTTTATACAAATCTAGTAGTGATGTTGGTGTTCCTGAATGTGTAGACTATTTATCGGACATATCGTTTCCCTCATTAAGTCCAGCTCAGCAAGCCTTTATGGAGGCTGAGTTTACTCTGGAGGAGGTGGAGCAGGCTATAATGGATATGGCCTCCGGGAAGGCCCCTGGACCCGATGGGTTTCCTATTGAGCTGTATAAGAAATATCGAGGTCAACTGGCACCACTTTTATTGAAGGTACTTAGGAGTGTATGGGAGGGAGAGACTATGCCCGAAACATTTTACGACGCAAACATTATTGTACTCAAAAAGGAGGGGAGGGATCCCCTGGAGTGTGGATCGTATCGCCCCATATCACTAGTAAACGTAGATTACAAAATTTTTACTAAAATATTGGCCACTAGACTAAACACGCTCATATTGGACCTTATACACCCAGATCAAACTGGCTTTATGCCTGGAAAAAGTACTTCTATCAATATCAGACGAGTCCAATCGGTGATTCAGTACAGCTCTCTAGAGCCGGATAATAGTTGGGCGCTGGCATCGCTGGATACGGCTAAAGCGTTCGACTCTCTCGAGTGGCCTTTCCTCTCCGCGTGTCTGCAGAAATATGGTTTTGGAGAGAAATTTATTAGGGGGGTAGATACGTTGTATAAAAATCCTAAGGCGCGTGTAATTGTAAATAACTCCACTTCTGATTCTTTTACCTTGCACAGGGGAACCCGTCAGGGATGCCCTCTGTCCCCTGCTCTCTTCGCCCTTGCGATAGAGGCTTTAGCAATACGCATAAGATCTTCCAAAGACATCAAGGGAATAAATATTGCAGATCGTGTGGATACCATTGGCCTCTATGCTGATGATATGATAATATTTATGGATAAAATAGAAGAGACTCTACCACAAGTGACAGCAATCATAGATAAATTTAGTACATTTTCCGGCCTATATATAAACTGGGACAAGTCTGCCCTGATGCCTTTATCTCATACTTCGGTTCCCTGTCTCGGGGCTCTCACATCGCTACCTGTGGTTTCCAACTTCAAATATTTAGGTATTCACATGACTCAATATAGTCGGTTGGACCTACAACAAAACATTTACCCACTGTTAGATTTGGTAAAATCTAAATTTACAACCTGGAGTAGACTCCCCCTTTCTGTCGCAGGCCGCATTAATTTAATTAAAATGATACTGCTTCCCAAACTCAATTACTGCTTTCAACATGGTGCTGTACCAGTACCCAAGTCATTTTTCGCAAAATTAAACTCCTTAATCACATCCTTTATATGGGGGAAGACCAGGCCCAAACTTAAATTATCTATTTTACAGAGACCAAAAAAGGGGGGTGGGGCGGCTTTGCCAGACCTCTATCTGTACTACCTTGCTGGGCAGGCTAAGGCGATAAGTAAGTGGATGCCTAATAGCTCCTTACCTAATTCCGAAAGTCACTTAATACATTCTGCCCGGATTGATTGCCCATTGGGATTTTTGGAGATGGAGAAATCTGGTGCTTGTCGTATGTTGCCTATGCTCCGACTAGCGAGATTGGTATGGAGACAAATAAAAAGAATTATTAAATTTGTGGATATCATAGCTGAAATGCCACTGTGGAACAATGGTTATATACCTGAATTACTAAATCACCCATCCACTGATTTCTGGATCTCCTATGGTGTTGTTTCGGTGAGCGATGTACACAACCATGGGGTTTTTGTAACCTTTGAACAATTACAAAATAATTACAACGTCCCTAGATCTCAATTCTTCCGGTATTTACAACTAAGATCAGCTTTCCAGTCGCACATACAAAATGTAGGTACGGGTCGGGCGATCTCCTCTTTACCTTTGATAGGTATCCTCAAATCACAGGGTCCTCAAGGACTCATTTCCTCTCTATATACATATTTACTATCCATGGGAGATGGGTCGGTCATCAATTCTGTCAGAGGGAAATGGGAGGAACTCCTTCCCGATGTATTGGGAGAGGAGTGGGAAGATATTCTTGAATCTTCAACTAAAGTTTCCCCTTCAATCAATAATAGGATGACCCAGTTATATATCATATATCAGGCTTATTTGACCCCGATGCGACTCTTTAAAATGGGCCGCTTACAGTCGTCAGATTGCATACGATGTCAGATGTCTGATGCAGATTTTATCCATATGATTTGGAGGTGCCCTGTAGTTCTCTATTACTGGAGAGAGGTAACGACATTATTAACATCTGTATTGTCGATCCCTGTCCCGCTCGAACCATTGACCTGCTTGTTCGGGGTGTGGGATACGGAGACCTGGGATCATTATACTGGGATCTTTCTCCGGGAGGTGCTCTTTTTGGCAAGGAAGGTATTGGCGTTAAGATGGATGGGTGGCTCCCCCCCGACCCTTAGAGTTTGGATTGATCTAGTGAATTCGATTATTCCATATGAAAAAACAATGTATCAAAATAGAGGTTGTCCAGGTAAATTTGAAAAGATATGGGGCAGATAGAATTCCTCTTATTGTACTCTATAGTCTGCACTGACTTTTTACATAGAAGGGAGGGCCTGTGGTTTTCGGGGACATCGCTAATAGAGCAGGATTCAAATCTGTTTTTCTTTCGGCGACTAACTGTTAATGGTTAAAGTTGTTAAAGTTGTATAATAGGTTTTTTCTTATAAGGAACTACTGATTTACCATGTACATTCCATCACCTTTGTAACTTTTAATATGATGATGTTTTGCAACTATTTGTACTTTACGGTATAATTAATGACGATAATTGCAAATGTGTGTAATGTTTGTTTATTCTGAACTAATAAACGAATTTAAAAAAAATTTGGACTCATCAGACCAAAGCACAGATTTCCACTGGTCTAATGTCTATTCCTTGTGTTCTTCAGCCCAAACAAGTCTCTTCTGCTTGTTGCATGTCCATAGCAGTGGTTTCCTAGCAGTTATTTTACCATGAAGGCCTGCTGCACAAAGTCTCCTCTTAACAGTTGTTGTAGAGATGTGTCTGCTGCTAGAACTTTGTGTGGCATTGACCTGGTCTCTAATCTGAGCTGCTGTTAACCTGCGATTTCTGAGGCTGGTGACTCGGATAAACTTATTGTCAGAAGCAGAGGCGACTCTTGGTCTTCCTTTCCTGGGGCGGTCCTCATGTGAGCCAGTTTCTTTGTAGCGCTTGATGGTTTTTGCCACTGCACTTGGGGACACTTTCAAAGTTTTCCCAATTTTTCGGACTGACTGAACTTAATTTCTTAAAGTAATGATGGCCACTTGTTTTTCTTAACTTAGCTGCTTTCTTCTTGCCATAATACAAATTCTAACAGTCTATTCAGTAGGACTATCAGTTGTGTATCCACCAGACTTGTGCTCAACACAACTGATGGTTCCAACCCCATTTATAAGGCAATAAATCCCACTTATTAAACCTGACAGGGCACATCTGTGAAGTGAAAACCATTTCCGGTGACTACCTCTTGAAGCTCATCAAGAGAATGCCAAGAGTGTGCAAAGCAGTCATCAAAGCAAAAGGTGGCTACTTTGAAGAACCTAGAATATAAGACATATTTTCAGTTTCACACTTTTTTGTTAAGTATATAATTATATAATTCCACATGTGTTAATTCATAGTTTTGATGCCTTCAGTGTGAATGTACAATTCTCACAGTCATGAAAATACGGAAAAATCTTTAAATCAGAAGGTGTGTCCAAACTTTTGGTCTGTACTGTGTATATATATATATATATATATATATATATATATATATATATATATATATATATATATATATAGACTGTATATAAGTTTTCACGAATATTTGTGCCCATGGATCCATTATATGTCCATTTTGCAAGCCGGCAAGAAAATCTCACCATAGGGATGACACAAGGTTTACATGCGCAAAATACGCAGCCACACCTTGCCAATGGATGACGCACGGATCACTGTTCAGGGAACATTTCTGCATATGTATTTTTATACGTTAGGTCTGACCCCGGCCTAAGCCTGAAGGTCTTCAAGCAAAGAAGGATGCAATATTAGCAAGGACTGGATGGGCGGCAATGTAATGAAAGTCACAAAGGGAAACAGAATTTATAGATTAAATACATTAAGCCCAGAAGGACTGAAAATAGAGATAGGCTTGTACTGTTTTAGAAGTAGTAGGTGAACATCAATAGGGACATACGGTGACTGATTCTTATTGATGCGCCATTTTTAACTGATATTTTATTAGTATAATATTAAATTGTGCTAGCAAAATCTTACATTGGGGTCTGTGCATTGTGCTTCTCATGTTCTTGCTCTGATATAGCCTGTATAACCCAACGATGATAGTGAAGGACATGGAAAATGGAGCATCTGAGCAGGGCGAATGCTTGCGGAGGTTGTGAATGTGACGACCATCCTTTTTAAAGCCCAGGCTGCTTCTGCAGGCATGTTAGTGAGGCAAGCGAGCGCTGCTCTGCATAGTAACACCGATTTGGGACCGAAAAATTAAAGGGGCTAAACACCCATTTGGGACATATGATCTTCAACACACAGTGTCCTCTGCACTGGCTCCAAGATAAAGTTGTCTTTATATCAGTATATCATTTTTTATCATCTCGGGTAATTCACATGTGTTGGGTATAAGTAAACCAGAAACTCTTGGAAACATCCTAACATCTCATTCTATACCACATCCACTGGTTGGTTAATAACATCCTTCATTCTCCACCTTTATCTAAGGTGACTGCATTTGCCTGAAGGAAAACATTCAGGACCCTAAAACCCCCCAGTAATGTCCAGGGGTAGGAATCAGAAGCTGGACAACCACAAAAGACAACAGTATCTGTGCGGAGTCATAACATCTTTCTCCAACTCTAATCAAGGGACATGAAGACCTGACCCATAGATTCCTAGCAGGACATGGAGCTGGTAATTGCACCAAAGCTGGCCACCTACGTACATGGCGGTCACTGCAGTCATCTACAGTGATCAAAACCGGAGGAAACCCACACAAACATGGGGAGAACATACAAACTCCTTGCAGATGTTGTCCTTCATGGGATTTGAACCCAGAGCTGCAAAGCAACAGTGCTAACCACTGAGCCACCGTGCTGCCCAACGTATGGATGTAATCAATATGAAGGTGCCTGTACATATCACAGCACCGCCCGCTGGATACGCCCGCTCACCTTGCACGGTTTTCCCCAGGTAGTCTCCGCGCCGCTCCTTGGTAATCACATGCTGATAAATCTTTCCTGTAGTGATGTTGTTGTCTTTATACAGACTGATATCCAGGAATCTCTCATAATTTCCCAAATCCAAGTCTACCTCCCCTCCATCATCCAACACAAACACTTCACCTGCAGATAAATAATAATAAATCAGATAAAAGTCAAGAAACAATCAAAGAACATAAAGCAATTAGGAATGACACAGGCCATGTGATACGCTATTTTTTTTATATGCAACAGATTGTCACAGCTATTTCATCTGCCAAACCAATTAAAGTTGTCAGATCCAAAAGCCCATTTTATATAAACTAATAGGAATTTCTGAGTTAATAGACTGGGGACCCCTGTTTAGGATCCTCATCATTTGACCAAATTTGAGAGCACTACAAAAAATCTCTCTTTAACCTGCGTTATACACACAACCAGTGGATTTGAATGGGCACTTTGTAATGCTTAAAGGGGTATTCCCATCTCCAAGGTCCTATCTCAATATGTATTAGGTGTAATAATAATAATATTAGCAAATACCTCCAATTAGAAATGTAGTATAGTTTTTCTGATTCGCTTTGTCTCTTTCCTCATGTGCAGGCATTGCAGGACCTTAGGTATCCATGGTTACCACCACTGATATAGTGATAATATTGGGCCTTGCATCGATTTAATTTCTCTAGCTGCTCCAATGAAAGTGATCCTTTGTTGTTCCACAGGGATACTACATCTGTGGTTACTCTGATAGAGGGGTATATTATTAAAAATATTTTTGTGATTTTCAAGCATACCCTAAGGTTCTAATTGCACCTCAGGGCATACTGTATATACCCTAAGGGTCCGAGTTTTGTTTACTCATAAATATAAAAATTGTCATTTGTATTTTTTCTATACTTCATCTCTTGTAAGGCTATATGTTTCCCCACCTGCATTAGCAACAGGGCCTATTAAGGATAAATTGGGATAGCCGTCGCAGAGTGGGGGCGCCAAAAAAACATATATTTTAGGGTGCCAACCCCCACAGTCAGGTAGGGGTCATATAGGGATGACTCAGGGACTATTAGGTATTTCTTTTAGTATCAGTCTATGTATTGTTTATCATTTGGTGTTCTTCTGAACACGGTTTTTGTCTTCACACTGGGTGGTGATTTTTAATGCGTAATTAATAAATATATTGCTTTTAAAGGGATTATATGTTTAGCACATGAATGGTTTTCCCATAGTCCTATGACACTCTTTGACTTTAAATGTAGAAATACCCCATATGTGGCTGTACAGTACTGCTTAGCAGTGAATGTTGCTGAGAGAAAATTGCAAACTGCCATTGTTGTGACCAGTATGTTGTAGTGACCAGTACACTGTAGTGACAGTACGTTGCAGTGACCAGTACACTGTTGTGACCAGTACGTTGTAGTGACCAGTACACTGTAGTGACAGTACGTTGCAGTGACCAGTACACTGTAGTGACAGTACGTTGCAGTGACCAGTACACTGTAGTGACAGTACGTTGTAGTGACCAGTACACTGTAGTGACAGTACGTTGCAGTGACCAGTACACTGTAGTGACAGTACGTTGCAGTGACCAGTACACTGTAGTGACAGTACGTTGCAGTGACCAGTACACTGTAGTGACAGTACGTTGCAGTGACCAGTACACTGTAGTGACAGTACGTTGCAGTGACCAGTACACTGTAGTGACAGTACGTTGCAGTGACCAGTACACTGTAGTGACAGTACGTTGCAGTGACCAGTACACTGTAGTGACAGTACGTTGCAGTGACCAGTACACTGTAGTGACAGTACGTTGCAGTGACCAGTACACTGCAGTGACAGTACGTTGCAGTGACCAGTACACTGTAGTGACAGTACGTTGTAGTGACCAGTACACTGTAGTGACAGTACGTTGTAGTGACCAGTACACTGTAGTGACCAGTACACTGTAGTGACAGTACGTTGTAGTGACCAGTACACTAAGTACGTTGTAGTGACCAGTACACTGTAGTGACAGTACGTTGTAGTGACCAGTACATTATGCCCAGCTCATGCTTCTGGAGACACGCACCCGTAAGTTAGGTGGGTTCTCATCACGACAGAAATGCTAAACTTGTGAGCACTATATGTGGTTTAGACACATTGGGGCTCAGAAAGGAGGAGGGCATTTGAATTTAGGAGCGTAGAATTTGCTGAATTTCTTTTGGTGGGCAAGGAGCCATTTCGCCTTTCCAGAGCCTTTGTACTACCAATTACGTGGAAGCCCCTCTATATTTCTGTTAACAGATGACGACTTGAGTGGGGACTTGCTTTTTTTGTGGATTGAGCTGAAGGTTTTGTTAGGAACATTTTACATAACAGTTACGATGACATTTATCCATCGCTCTACGCTGAGCACTTACTTTGGGGTTTCCATCTAAATCTTTTGAGTGGCGCGATTCATTTAAAACCCCCATTCACTATAATGAGGCAGCAGAGTTACTCTGGACTCCGTCTGGCCTCTGATCAGCGGTGTCCTTCTGTCCAGAAGTGCACAATACTGTGGCCGACCGCGCTTTTATACTCACATAAAAAGACAGACACCTCCAGATCACAAGTCCTATGGCATCCAAGGTGTCTCCATCTGCCTCATTATAGGGAATCTTCGGCCGAGGGGTCCATCTAAATGCCGCATTTCACCGATTTTCACGGAAACCCCGGTGTAAGTGCTCATTGCAGAGTGCAGGATAAATGTGTGCTGAGCCTTAGGGTATGTGCACACGTCAGGATTTCTTGCAGAAAATTTCTGAAGAAAACCGGACATTTTCTGCAAAAAATCTGCATGCGTTTTTCTTGCGTTTGACGCTTTTTTTGTGCGTTTTTGAGGCTTTTTTTTTTGCGTTTTTTTCCAGAGCTTCCCAATGCATTAAATAGCGGGAAAAACGCAAAAAATCCGCAAAATTAATGAACATGTTGCGTTTTTTACCGCGATGCGTTTTTTTGCAGAAAAAAACGCATCATGTGCACCAAAATTGCAGAATGCATTATAATTAATGGGATGCATTTTATGCGTTTTTATCGCGTTTTTATAGCGAAAAAACACGAAAAAAACGCAACGTGTGCACACAGCCTTTCTGCGATCTTTGGGAAGCAGAGTGAAAAAAATCAACAGCAGGTGAAGAATTGTTTTTTTTTATTTTTTACGCCGTTCCTTGTGCAGTGTAATTGATTAGTCAACTATATTCTTCAGGTTGGTGCGATTACAGCGATATCAGATTTATATCAGGTTTTTATGTTTGGCTGCTGTCACACACTAATAGACACTAGTTTTTGCATTGTCATATTTAGACAGCTATAATTTTCAATATTATGGGATAGATATCACAAGAGACATGGGGCTGCGGCATAGACATCATAGAAAACATAAAGCTGTGGTATAGACATTACATGAGACGTGGGCGCTGCAGTATATACATCACCGGAGACATGGGGCTGTGGTATTTACATCTCAGAAGATATGGGGCATATACATCACAGGAGACAAGGAGACATGGGGCACATACATCTCTGGAGACATGGGGCTGTGGCATTTACATTACAGGAGACATGGGGCTGTGGCATTTACATTACAGGAGACATGGGGCTGTGGCATATACGTCACAGGAGACAAGGGGCTGTGGCATATACGTCACAGGAGACAAGGGGCTGTGGCATATACGTCACAGGAGACAAGGGGCTGTGGCATTTACATCACAGGAGACAAGGGGCTGTGGCATATACATCTCTGGAGACATGGGGCTGTGGCATATATATCACAGGAGACATGGGACTGTGGCATATATATCACAGGAGACATGGGGCTGTGGCATATACGTCACAGGAGACAAGGGGCTGTGGCATTTACATCACAGGAGACAAGGGGCTGTGGCATATAAGTCACAGGAGACATGGGACTGTGGCATATATATCACAGGAGACATGGGGCTGTGGCATATACGTCACAGGAGACAAGGGGCTGTGGCATTTACATCACAGGAGACAAGGGGCTGTGGCATATACATCTCTGGAGACATGGGGCTGTGGCATATATATCACAGGAGACAAGGGGCTGTGGCATATACGTCACAGGAGACAAGGGGCTGTGGCATTTACATCACAGGAGACATGGGGCTGTGGCATATAAGTCACAGGAGACATGGGGCTGTGGCATATAAGTCACAGGAGACATGGGGCTGTGGCATATATATAACAGGAGACATGGGGCTGCAGCTGTCTTCTCTATGACCAGAGCGCATCTCGAACTAACTCTTCCCACAAAATACGTCCTAACATTGGCACTAGCCAGCGTGAGGAAGTAATCTTTCATTGATCGTGCTGCAGCATTCAGTTACAAAATTTGCATTCACGTGCTAGCAGAGCAAGAAGAAACTAAAGGGCTGGCAGCCATCAAAATGCAGCTGCTGGCCCAGGCACTGTGGCCGGGAATCTGCCTGGGGACCGGAAAAAAGGTCATCAGCGCCAAAGAGAAGTAGTTCCAATCATCACATTAGGATTGAGCTAATTAAATGTTTGACCAAATATAGCAAGGTAATTTAAAGATGATAATTTGGTAAAACCCCTGAAGGATGCTAAAAATATTCAAATGGCCCTTGGCAGAAAAAAGGTTTCCCACCCCTGTTCTAATGTAATGCTGGTGGGTGAATGTAACAATAGAGGTTGCGGACCCACTGTGCCACGGGCCGGGCTTACCCTGGAGGGACGTGACTAGGTGTCTACTGGGTCTTCACTAGAGCCTCTGGTGGTGAGGATAGGCTGAGCCGCCTGTAGACACCAGGTACCACTCCAGGGCAGTCCCCAGGACTGCAGAACCTGACAGGAGGGTCAGAGGCACAGACAGGAAGGTGGTACAGGAGGGAAAAGACAAAAACGTGGTCAGACGGTCAGAGGTCAGGCCAGACAGCACCGGATCAGTATACGTAGCTGAGCTCAGGAGCATACACTCTTGTGTATTGGACCCGTTGAAGTGCTGAGGCACGAAACGGCCGTTGTCCGCATTTTTCTACACTCTCCCTTGCTTTTGTTGTAATTATGTCCGAATAAAATTGTGACTTTCTGCATACACGGGTAAGTGCATTTTTTTTCACTTTTTATGGACTGTCTAGTAATCTTTTGGTACACATCTCAGGATGTGCAGTGGAAAAAAAGAAGGATTCCAGAGTCAGGATCTTCAGTTAAAACCACAAATTTAAAAATGTCACACTCCCTGGGTGGGGTTAATTAACAAATGCGTTTCAGACAAGCATCTTTAATCATCTCCATTATCCTTTGCTGCAATGAGAGGCTCGTCTGAAACGCATTTGCAAATTTTCCCCACACAGGGGTTATGACATTTTTATACTTACTTAGGAAATTTGTGGTTTTAACTGAAGATCCTGGCCCTGGAATTGTCCACTACGCCACAAATCTTACTAGTAGGATTTGTAGCGAGCAGCGAGGCGAATACAGGGGTGTAAACCGCTTATCCAACGCTACTGATTCATACGCCTTTTCATGAACCAGGAGTGTCTGACTCCAGCACGCTCCCCTTATTAAGATTGGTGGGTGTGAACAATGTCAGTCTTGATCAATCGGGTCCAAAATGTTTACCAATTTAACAGAACAGCATTGATCAAGAACTATAAGGGGGTTGTCCATTACTTGGACAACCTCTTCTCAAACTGAATATTTGCCCCCGTTAAAATAAAAACACTCATACTTATCTATGGCGCCGGCGGGGTTCCAGCGGTGTCGGCAATCGCGTTCCCAGCACTTGCATCACATTGTTATGTCACGAGTCCTACGTCCAATCAACGCCAGCTTCACTGTACCCGCCTTCGGACAAATTGACCATCGAGAGGAAGTCAGCCCTGACTTCCTGTTAATGTTCAATACATCTGAAGGCGGGGATACTGAAGTCAGAGATGATTGGGCGCAAAGCTGACGTGACGTAACAACCTCATGCGAGTCCTAAGAACTCGAGTGCCGATACTGCTGGAATGGCGCCGGCGCCGTCAGGGTAAGTATTATTTTAACGGGGGCAAACCTTCAGATTGAGAAGGGGTTGTCCAAGTAGTGAACAACCCTTTTAAAGGTTCTGCCTCAGGTCTGCTACCTATAAACCTGCCAATTCGTCAATATCGTAGGTGGACACACATCTGGGCACATGTTTTTTTCTACAGGTATTTTGACTCATCGAAGGGCAGCCTGAGTGGATGACCATGACGCCCATATGACAACTGTGCATATCACTTGGGCTTCTCATTGTAAGACAACACCTTAAACTGATGAATTTTTACTTAGGAAAAAAATGTAAATGTCTGAGGGATTATGAGTTACAGACATTACATTATGGTGGGGGAAACTCATCTAGATTGTTATTAGCCAGATTTAATCGAAATTGGTCAGAAATCTGTACTGTAATTGCACCTTGACGTTTCTTACTGAGTCTACACTGAAACCTAGAACAGTCCTCCATCGGCCGATCATACAGCTGGCGAGAACATGTACTCGTTGACATTCTGATTAATGAATACAAGGAAACCATTAAGATCATAAATTATAACATACCGTGCTCGTAAGGTGAAAACGTCCCAGCATCGATATTAATATATGGGTCGATTTTAATGGCGGTCACTCGCAGCCCACATGACTTTAGGATGGTACCAATGCTGCTGGCGATTATTCCTTTTCCAATGCCAGAGATGACACCACCGGTCACCAGTATGTACTTCATTGGTTCTCTACGCGCAGAACTCAGGTGCCGAAAGAGATTTCTGGAATAATAAATCATATTATCACGATTGGATCTTCAGATGATTACAGAAATCCAAAGTTGAAAGGAAATTCTCAATTATTATTATTATTTATTTTTTTTTAGGTTGGGGGGGGGGGGGGGTTAGCCTCATCCTCACTAATGATCTGAACATATGGCTCAAGATAAATGCTGGAAATCTCCTCTGCCCCCTCTCCATTGTATGCAGAGATTAAACTTAAAAGCAATATATACGGAATGTCTCTGATATTTCTGCAAAGAAAAAAAAGCAGCCATCTTTTTCTAATCTTGTAGAACCCCCTTCAGGGTTTGTTCGCACCGGATTGCAGATTTTTCCATCCAGATTTGCAGCATATTAATAATATTAATATTAATAATATAAGTAAAGGGGATCAGGTTTTACCAAATCTCATCCACATGATGCAGATAAAATTCACAATGGAAATTGATCTATTCTGCAGAATTTCACCAGAGATTTCTCCAGTGAAAACCAAGAAAATTCACATTAACATTGGAATATCCACATGTATAAAACCAGAAAATCTTTACATGTGAACACAAGCTTAATCGTTCTTAAAATGCCGCCTGTTGCCCTTCTCAAAATATAAGTGAAAAATGAAATTACCTTCTTCCACCTGTAATATATTGCACAGCCTTTCTCCAGATCATTACAGCTAATCTCCACACTGAAAAGCAACAAAGGCATGATTTCCAAAAAGTGAAAAATATTAAAAAAATAAATAATAAAAATGGTATAAATTAATACGGTATAAATTAATGTTCAATTTGTGAAGCTGTGCAAAGACTAAACTAAGTGCAACCAAAACAATTCTCCAGGACTGAACATTTAGAACATGGCTCTTGCCTACTTAGGAAGTTCTCACATCCAGTAAGGAGTTTTCTCATCTTATTAAATGGGTAAAATAACAAAGAAAATTTGCCATATCCCTATTATTAAAAATTATCTCTGCTCTCCAGAATGGAGGGAGGGATTTTTAATTCTACTATTTGTTGCCAAGGTCGCCGATAACCTTAGAGTGGTCTATTTTCCTAGGCAAAGACTGCGTGTTTCTATGAAAGCAGCTCCCTGGCCGACCCAGCCAAATCACTGGCCGACCCAGCCAAATCACTGGCCTGAACCGTCAATCGTCATCAGCGCACCAACCCATCAAGGAGCCAGGGAGCTGTGCGCTCCTAAAGGAAGATGATTACACAACCCCTTTAAGTTATAATGTAAAATCAATCCACAACTTTGCAAACGGAGACAATAATTCGGGAAAATTTGTATCTATTACAAAAGTAGAAATAAAAAAAATAAGCATATTAAAGATTTTACTAAAACATTATTGAGGTAGTAACTGTAGCAATCCGACGTGCTGGAGCAAGAAATCAAGCTCTGGAGCCACATGTAAATGGAAGCGTATATGTGCAGCATCAATGCACTCAGCGTTCTGGAGAACTCACACTTTGGGGAACGATGGGAGTCTCAGCAACCGAATCCCCAGAGACAGTAGTGCAGCTAGAGGAGACAGGACGTTTACTCCAGGACAAGTTACGCTGTGGGGTCTACCCAGACCTGTATTGGCGTCCACAGATGCTAACAAATTTACAGGAAACCCAAAGCTTCTTGTCAGATGCACACATGCTCCAGAGCGCAGAGTGGAGGGGACACAGCGGAGCACATGCTGTGCGCGTTCACTCAGAGCAGCTCCGGCGCTTGTGCACATCTGACAAGAAGCTGGGACTGTACATGCAGAGTCAGAGTGCATTAGCCATGGGCTACCAACCATACTTTTAGGGAGCCATGGGCTACCAACTATACTTTTAGGGAGCCATGGGCTACCAACCATACTTTTAGGGAGCCATGGTCTACCAACCATACTTTTAGGGAGCCATGGGCTACCAACCATACTTTTAGGGAGCCATGGGCTACCAACCATACTTTTAGGGAGCCATGGGCTACCAACCATACTTTTAGGGAGCCATGGGCTACCAACCATACTTTTAGGGAGCCATGGGCTACCAACTATACTTTTAGGGAGCCATGGGCTACCAACCATACTTTTAGGGAGCCATGGGCTACCAACCATACTTTTAGGGAGCCATGGGCTACCAACCATACTTTTAGGGAGCCATGGGCTACCAACCATACTTTTAGGGAGCCATGGGCTACCAACCATACTTTTAGGGAGCCATGGGCTACCAACCATACTTTTAGGGAGCCATGGGCTACCAACCATACTTTTAGGGAGCCATGGGCTACCAACCATACTTTTAGGGAGCCATGGGCTACCAACCATACTTTTAGGGAGCCATGGGCTACCAACCATACTTTTAGGGAGCCATGGGCTACCAACCATACTTTTAGGGAGCCATTGGCTACCAACTATACTTTTAGGGAGCCATGGGCTACCAACCATACTTTTAGGGAGCCATGGGCTACCAACCATACTTTTAGGGAGCCATGGGCTACCAACCATACTTTTAGGGAGCCATGGGCTACCAACCATACTTTTAGGGAGCCATGGGCTACCAACTATACTTTTAGGGAGCCATGGGCTACCAACTATACTTTTAGGGAGCCAGGGGCTACCAACCATACTTTAAGGGAGCCATTGGCTACCAACCATACTTTTAGGGAGCCATGGGCTACCAACTATACTTTTAGGGAGCCATGGGCTACCAACCATACTTTTAGGGAGCCATGGGCTACCAACCATACTTTTAGGGAGCCATGGGCTACCAACCATACTTTTAGGGAGCCATGGGCTACCAACCATACTTTTAGGGAGCCAGGGGCTACCAACCATACTTTTAGGGAACCATGGGCTACCAACCATACTTTTAGGGAGCCAGGGGCTACCAACCATACTTTAAGGGAGCCATTGGCTACCAACCATACTTTTAGGGAGCCATGGGCTACCAACTATACTTTTAGGGAGCCATGGGCTACCAACCATACTTTTAGGGAGCCATGGGCTACCAACCATACTTTTAGGGAGCCATGGGCTACCAACCATACTTTTAGGGAGCCATGGGCTACCAACCATACTTTTAGGGAGCCATGGGCTACCAACCATTCTTTTATCCATCTTATAGGCCACATGTTGATTTAGATCTCCAGCAAACAGAATCACTGGAGGGGTCTATATCAGGGCTCCTGCAGCTTCTATATCAAAAGGTGGAGATGTGGCTGAGCCGGCTGGCCAACTGTGCCAAGGAATCGAGAAATTGAATGATATCAAGAGCCATATACCATTTCTCCATGCTTTTTCAATACTGTTATGTTTGGGAACTATAAAACAAACCCTTTGAATCTATATGGTGACCCAATTTACCAATAGGATTAACAATTTAATGATTACTGAATATTTGGACTGGTGCTCACCTACAGAGTGTCTTATCACTTTTAGATTATATGACGATCCTCTTTCAGATGGCTATTGCTTTCTTATGTACCCCCTAGCTGTGTAGGAATTACTCTGTATAGTATTAGTGTTCCCCATATGCTCATACACATTTGAGTAGGGTGCATTAGGGCATTTCAGGGATAGCCAGCGTGGAGCAGGGGCGCCACAACGCTTCTTCCCATAGGGTACCAACCTCCGCTGATAGGCAGTTGTACAGCACAGAATATTATAGGGTCCATCAGGTACATATATGTGGATATCTATATAACAGCCCTTTCATCTTGTGAGTCTTCTGTCCACTGGATGTGGTGTCGGATTTTGACTTTTTTAAGGTGATTTAAATAAATTTTGGATTTTATATATACTACGTTTTCTATGATTTCCCATTGACTTAAGAGATAAAATGTGACTAATCATAGTCAGTGCAGATGAAGGAGGAGATGCAGAGGAATCAAGACATCGGAGAGAGGTATTAGAAGCTGGGACAAAGCCCTGATGTTCTGATTGGACAGTCCGGCTGAATCCGGGACATTTGGGAGCTACGGGTCTATCACTACACGTTTATAGCGAAAGACTACAGTTGTAAGGGGGCGCAGAGAGACCTGTCCTGTGCGAGGGGATGGCTTTGCAGTGCACAGACTGGCCGGGCTCCTGACCTGAGTGTGATAGCGTGATGGTATTTCTATGCAGCTGACACGCTCAGGTCAAGAGAGCCGACGGCGTCAGTCCAAGGAATATGAAGTGATCCTCGCACGAGAAATACGGCCATCTGTCTGCGCCCTTATGGAAATATCTCAGTGACTAAATCTTGTTTCTGCAGGAAAGAGAACACAGCACTCCAGTCCCAGTTGAAGGTACTCAAGTTTGAGAAAGCTCGTAATCTGACCAAAAAGTCAGGTTTTTGGATTGGTGAACAATAAACAGAATGACTATCCCTTGCAATTTTAAAGGGAACCTGTCACCCCCAAAATCGAAGATGAGCTAAGCTCACCAGCATCAGAATGCACCAAAATGCTGTAGATAAGCCCCTGATGCTGGTGGGCTTAGCTCATCTTCGATTTTGGGGGTGACAGGTTCCCTTTAAAAAGAGTACTGAGTTCTTTTTACCATGGTATATCTTGTTTCTGGCCCCCTGTTTAACTATTTGTGGACTGCCCAATAATGACAGGATGATCCACATCTAACTTTGCAGCAACATTTTAGAAACTCTTTGCAAAATCGGCAACTGCAGGAGCTGGAAGCCAGGTATGTCAGAGACGGTTCGTTACTTGAGATGAGCGAATCCATCCATAGGACCCTTGTCCAGTGATGAAGTCCTCTTCTAATTTGTAGGCCCGATGCCAAGTCATCATTGTGGCATGGCGGAAGCATAATGTTGTGCCAGATGACGACAATATCCGGCCACAAAATACTGAGCAGCCGCAGGACCACGGTCCATTCCTCACCTTCTCTGCCCTACTGATCGCTGTACAAAATTTAGGAAACAGTAGCAGCGCTTCCTCCGATCCTTGCGATCATGTGATTCCAAAAGTGCTTGGAGAGGTTGGAAGCACAGGCAGGAGGCTGAACGTACTCAGCGATAAATAATGATGAAATCAGCAATAAAAATAGAATTATATGCCTCCACTCCCCAAAGGAGAAGAGGAATCACAATATAAAATGTGTTTTAGTGGGTCCTTTGTGGTCTTAAAATAAAAAATAAATGAAATGCAGCCAAGAGTTTCTCGCACTTTCTTTACATCACCCAAAAATATAGGCAATCTAACAAAAAATACAAATATAGAAATTACGTTAAAATTAGGCCTCACGTATGACGAAAAGGAGGCAAAAATGTTTGAATAGCCGAATTAAAAAAAAAAAAGAGCTTTTAAAAAAATGACACGTGCCTGATCATCAACTAAAGTATTCAAAATGAGTCTGAAATGTGAATATGAATATGCAAAAAAGGGAAAGGGGCTAATGTAGTGAGACGCAGTCCTCAGGCTGTCCCCATTGGGGCTCACAGCCTGTTAGTGTGTCTGGAGTGTGGGAGGAACCCACAAACACGAGGAGATCAGGAGCGTTCTATACGCCCCGCCCCCTGTCATTGGCAGTTAACCCTTCCTGTACCACCATTAATTGCCATCTAGTCCCATATACCCGTGCTGTGGCCCCTGAGGGTCCCCAGTGCCAGCACTTATGCCCCTCCTTACAGGCTCCCCAAGTTTAGGCGCACAGGACTGACAGCTACTTCTAAATGTCGCACACAGAAGACTGAACGTGACGTCACCTGTATGTCAGGCTCCGGGAAGAGTCATCTGACCAGCCCGGTACCGGCCGCCGTGCCACGGACTGAGGGGCCCAAGACTCCTCCGGGAACAGCACGCTGGATAGACTGCGCTTATCGCACGGAGCCGCTAGGTGGCGCAAGTTTACATAGCAAAAGGCACAAACACGTTCAGAAGATAGAGCGTGCCCACATTAGTTGTTTTTTTTTTTGTTTTTTTTTTTTTTGTCAAAGCTTTATTAGCATGGAATTAGGAAGCAATTAACAAAACCGAGTTCAGCGTTCAACCTGTCCCCGGTAATGAATGGGCATCAGTGTAAGGTTTATCATTAATGCAGGAGACAAGTCATGCGGCTCCACATAGGCCTGTGTGAGCGGTTATATGCCCGTGTCACCGGCTGCTGGAGTGCTCGTGGCTGTGGGAATGGGTGAGATTCTTACACACCGTGTGTACAGGGGCAGCCACCGTCACAAATAGTAGAGTAATGTGCAGTGACAGGTCTGCAAATAATAATGTCAGGTGCCCAGGTCTTGTGAATGGATTTAGGGTATTTTGGGGGCGGTGAATTTAGAAATCCTATCACTTTTTATGAATTGGTTCTAGTTTGTGAGATAATTAATCCAAGAAAATAATGCATTCCCCCACTGCGACCCGTGTGATAACACATGCTTTTAGGCTTTTCACTAGTTAAGGCTGTGTTCACACATTGCATTTTTGCTGCGGTGTTTTTGTTTCTGCCGGCAAAACCTGCTCTCTTGACAGTAAAGATTCTGCTGACAGAAGAGCAGGTTTTGCTGCGATTTTGTGTTCTGTTGCGCATACCGATAAAGTTTAGTGTCTCCCCCAAAAATCATGATGCAACTTCCTCAAGGTTTTTGCACCAAAAACGCAGCAAAACTCGATACCTGCATTTTTGTACTTACAGTCTATGGGTGAAAAAAAAACACTGAAAGAAGTGACATGCTGCAGTTTGCAAAAATGCTGCAAAATCAGGAAAAAAAAAAGCGCATGAAATTTCTGAAATCTCAGCTTTTGCTGGTACCGTAAAACGAGGCTTAAAATTTGCACTTAAAACCGCAGCAAAAAAAAAAAACGCAACATGTGAACACGGCCTTACAGTGTCTAAGGCTACGTTCACATTTGCGTTGTGCGCCGCAGCGTCGGCGCCGCAACGCACAACGCAAACAAAAACGCAGCAAAACGCATGCACAATGCTGCGTTTTGCGCCGCATGCGTCCTTTTTTTCATTGATTTTGGACGCAGCAAAAATGCAACTTGCTGCGTCCTCTGCGCCCGGACGCGGGCGCCGCAGGGACGCATGCGGCGCAAAACGCAAGTGCACCGCATGTCCATGCGCCCCCCATGTTAAATATAGGGGCGCATGACGCATGCGGCGCCGCTGCGGCGCCCGACGCTGCGGCGCTGACCGCAAATGTGAACGTAGCCTTAGGGAATGAAATATCCCAGATAATTATTTTGTATTTCAATTTGAAGGCTTATACTGCTATACAAGTGACTTTTTTTCTACAGTAATTATCACAAAAACTAGAGTCAATCTGCCAAACCAAAGTCATATTCTTAATCAGCGCCAGAAACTTCATATAAAACCGTTCAGACATCGTTGGCGTCAAAATCACCGTATACCAGTGTGATGTAAGGACTGTAAGAAAGATCAAGGCATGAAACACAATAGTGAGACATCCAGCGCCCATATTGCTGTTTGCAAAGTGTTTGGGCTCCGGACTCACACTGTATGTGGTCAATACTAGATTTTAGGTCTTAGGCTTCTTTCACACTTCCGTCGGTACGGGGCTGTCGCTAAGCGTCGGCGTGACGTACCGAGGCACGTTGTGAAAATGTGGCACAACGTGGGCAGCGGATGCAGTTTTTCAATGCATCCACTGCCCATTCCAAAGTCCGGGGAGGAAGGGGCAGAGTTCCGGCCGCGCACGCGCGGTAGGAAATGGTGGACCTGACGTACAAAAAAAGTTCCCTTGAACGTTTTTTTCGTGCCGACGGTCCGCCAAAACACGACGCATCCAGTGCGCGACGTGTGGCCATACATCGCGATCCGTCGGCAATAAATGTCTATGGGAAAAAAACATGGGCACATTTGCAGAATGCGTTTTTTTCCCAAAACGACGCATTGCGACGGACGCCAAATGACGCTAGTGTGAAAGTAGCCTGTCTCTCTTTCTTTACACATCTCTGCGCTGTTACTGCAGTATCTATAATATCACTTATTATACTTCCTATGATGGCGGTTGCCCCTTTGCCTTTATGTTGGGGTATTTATTTTTATTTTACTTTTCTGGCATTTATTAAAATGATATTTTTGTATTTCCTCATTATGTGGATGCACGACTCTTATCTTGTAGGATTGACATTTAATTTTGGAGTTTTTCCTTATAAGTGGATGTGTATCCTCTGGGTTTCAGGAGTCATGCCCCTTCTTTTCTATTTGTACATTCCCATGTTCAGATGACTATTAGAGCATGTAAAAAAAAAAAAAGTGTCACCAATAGAGATGAGCAAATATGTTCAGAAACAGATCGCCAAATTGGCCATATTCACACCATAGTTGTGTCCAATTTATGTTTGACGGTCATTTTCGAATATAATCACTCATTTGGACTCCTATTGACTCCAATGGCGTTCGACGAATATTGCAAATATGGTGATCGTAATCCGAACCAAATAAATATTCTCTCATTTCTAGTCACCATGCACAAAAATACAAGATCTTCAATGTGTGGGACGCAAGGATAAAAGACATAACCGTTACATTTAGAAATAAATAAAGCTGCTTTAAAAAAAAAAAAAAAGGAGGGTGGTGAAAAAGGAAGGGAAGGGGCAAACAAATCCACAGTCACAAAAAATAAATTGGTGGGTGACTGACAGTGATGCATAAATATATATGTACAAAATGATGTAAGAGGTAAGACAAGAGAATGTATTGAAGCTAGAGACAAAGTGCAAGTCCCCTCCCCTCCTTCCACCACACTTGTTTTTTTACAAACCATTTTATGCATTTCTTTTACTTGTTAAAGTCATGTATGGCTTTTATCCTTGTGTCCTGCACACTGTCTGTTAGGGCTGTCCCACACGTCCAGATAATTCCGGTACCGGAATAAATCGGTACCGGAGTTATCCGTGTCCGTGTGCCTGGGAACTCACGGAGGCCATACGTGCGGCACACGTGTGCCGCCCGTATGGCGAGTGGGTACCACACGGAGCGTGTGGTACCCACTCTGCATGGTGCTGAAGCTGCGATTCATATCTTCCCTGCAGTAACGTTTGCTGTAGAGAAAATATGAAGAATAGTGTTTAAAATAAAGATCCATGTGTCCGCCGCCCCCCCCACCCCCTGTGCGCCCCCCCCGCTGGTCAGAAAATACTTACCCGCTCCCTCGCTGCTTCCTGGTCTGGCCGCAGCTTCTCCTGCATGCGGTCACGTGGGCCCGATCATTTACAGTCATGAATATGTGGCTCCACCTCCCATAGGGGCGGAGCCGACTATTCATGATTGTAAATGATCGGCCCCACGTGACCGCATACAGTAGGAGGCGCGGCCAGACCAGGAGGGAGCGGGTAAGTATTTTCTGACCAGCGGGGGGGCGCACAGGGGGTGGGGGGGGCGGCGGACACATGGATCTTTATTTTAAACACTATTCTTCATATTTTCTCTACAGCAAACGTTGCTGCAGGGAAGATATGAATACCGGCTTCAGCACCATGTGGGGGGGACAGCGCTTACTGTAGCGCTGTCTCCTGCACGCACACGGACCCCAGACAGAGAATGTCCGTGTGAGGTCCGTGTTTTACGCGGACCCATTGACTCTATTGGGTCCGTGTAAAACGTGCGCTCCCACGAACACTGACATGTCTCCGTGTTTGGCACACGGAGACACGGTCCGCAAAAAATCAATGACATCTGAACAGATGCATTGATTTTTATGGGTCTACGTGTGTCAGTGTCTCCGGTACGTGAGGAAACTGTCACCTCACGTACCGGAGCCACTGACGTGTGAAACCGGCCTTAATAGGTTTGTGCTATGGATATAAAAACATAGAAAACCCTCTTATACGATCCAGGATGTCTTTGGCAAAATAAGTGACCTAAAAGTAAGTACACCTAAAGTATTAAAAAGGCTGGAAGGACAAAACTAACCAACCTCTGGAAGCAGATGTCCGAATATATAGGTAATCTGCTTAATGAGGACTTTGTACTTACTCCCCAGACGGCTCTCCTTTCGGTGGACACCGGAAAATTACATTGTTCAACAAGGTTTGTGATTATTCACATCTTGTTGTTGATTAAAAATAAAATTGCAGCAATGTGGAAAAGTTCAGAGACTCCGAGATTCCCTGACGTTGTGGACAATCTTAGCCTTCATAACTCTCTAGATTTTAAATTTGCTATAGTCAATGGATGTTTACATAAATATGAAAGGAAATGGAATAAATGGAACATCAAATTCCAAAATTGATAATTTTTTCAGAAGTGGTTGTTGTTGACGATGTAACTAAGAAATGTAATAAAATATAATGGTCAATTGTATTTTTTAGGGCATTGTATTGACCTATCCAGGTCAATGGCCCAAAAAGCATTATTATTGTTTATACATTTGTTTTGCTTTTTTTCTTTCTTTACCTTTGTTTGTTTTTAATTTTGTTTTATTTCTGTTACAAATGTTAACCCGTACCCTCTCCTTCCCAGTTTTCTCCTTCCCATCCTTTCCCTTACATAGCTGATGTATAACAACATTATAAAAGTAGTTTTAATGTCTGTAAAATTTTGTTAATAAAAATTTTGTTAATAAAAATATTTTGAAAAAAAAAAGCTGGAAGGTGAAGAATGAAAAAACATCTAGATATATGAACTTTATTGTGTTTGTGTATATGTGTGTGTGTGTATATGTATATATATATATATATATATATATATATATATATATATATATATATATACATACACACACACGGTGACTTCCAGAGAAGTGTGCACAGGTGCAAACTAAGAGTCGCCAACTCCACACGTAAGATACACTTGCACTCTGTAGCGCTATAGCAGGGCTGTGGAGTCTGTAAGCCACAGTTCCGACTCCTGAATTTTATCCGGCTCCTTCATAAATGGCCAATTCGTAACAATAAATTTACTGTTGTAAAATATTAACATCGTGCTTATTCAGTTTCTCACCATCATATAAGTAATCAGACCATTAGAGCAAAAACTATATTTATTAGAATACAATTAGAATATAGCAAATAACTTTTATAAACTCTTGTAAGTAAATATGCAATAAACACTGTTATGCAGTTAATAAGAAGAAATCTATAAATTTGTCCTCAGAAAAAGTATTGCCTCTGTCAGATCCTCCTTCATGGATGCCCTCAAATCTGATCTAATTATTTTGAGAGCAGAGAACAACCTCTCTACACTAACTTGGGTTGGTGGCAAAGCAGTAACCACTCGGGCAACATCTCTGACAATGTCAGGATACAGAGGAATCGCTTGTTGCACTGTTATTTTTGATGAACGGTCAAATTTCTCAATTTCTTTTAGTGCACATGAAAAATTCTGCTGAAATGTTACTGGCTGTGTTCTTTGATGGGGATGACTCTTCTTCTATGCGGGAACGCTTTGCACGGTCCTTGTGATCCAAATATTTTTCTAAATTAAATTCTTCATCAGTTGATGAGGGTGAAGATGTGGCAGGACGACCAAATTCTTCTTGTTCCTCCTGACTGTTCTGCAACCCTTTCATCCCTACTGCTATTTCAAACAGAGCTTCTTTTCCTTTAGTTAGCTGTTGATCATCTAGAGGAATCCGATGCATTGGGTCTACATAACCAGCTGCCAAAAGAATGTTATTTTGTAATAGTAGCTCCTCTCTCCGTTTCATTGATGTAGCAATGCCTCTTGCAATTAACCCTCCTCTTTGGGACAGGCGAAACATCAGGTTCTTCCACTCCTTTAAGAAAATACCTGGAGTTAAGTCCTCTGCTTGTAATTTTTTAGTCACTGTAAATGGGTGCTCTAGCAATTTTTCCAGCTCAGTCACCTGATTCCACTGACTTTCATTTAGCGTCAGTTGAGGGTTAGCCATGTCTACAAGAAAGGTTTTCAGTTCAACCAAGCGCTGAATCATTAAGTAAGTACTGCCCCATCGTGTGGCTTGATCAATAATTGCCCCTTTTCCAGCACGTCTCTTCAAAATTGAGTCAACTTTAGGGGTTCTGGCAACAGTAGCCAATTTTCTCACCTTGCCAATCAGTGCAGCAGCATGTCCTTGCAGACTGTCTCTTATAGCCAGCTGTACCGTATGCACAACACAGCGCATGTGATGAATGAAAGAACATATTGACACAGTTTCAACAAGATCATCTAAACTATCATGTTGCGGTTCATGTGAAGCAACTTCAGTTTACTCCTCAGTTACAATACTGTGTTCCTCTATTTCAAACATTTCTGTGTCTGTGGACCCAGAATGTTCTTCTAGCTGCTGGTCACCATCATTGCTCTCATTCATTAGCTTAATAGTACTTATCATATTTGAAGCATTGTCAGTTACGACAGAAAGAACTTGCTCTTTTTTAAGTTCATAGTCTTGCAGAACCTTTTCCACCAAGACCTGGAGAAACTCACTGGTGTGATGAGCTTTGGTGTCTTTTACTGCCAATGTCTTGGTAACTATTTCATTTTTGTCACAAACAAATCGGACATTGATGGCAAAATGGTTCACTCTGTGACGTGTGCAGGCATCCATTTTAAGAAACAGAAAGCGTCCCTTGAGAGTTTTTTTAAGTTCTTCCTTTTGTTTAAAAGCTTCTTCGATTACTAATTTTCTAATACTCTCTCCAGAGAAACACCAAGCTTGCGGGCCATTTCCCCATTCAGACACATAAAAGCTGGTTGTGAAAATAATGAAATAGGCACACTATCCTTTACAACAAGCTCTATGATCTGTTTTTTAAATGTATCTACTGTCATTGTCACAGTAACTTTGTCACTGACAAAATATCTTGCAACTGATGGCTGCAAAGTTCTCTGCTCCTTTGTTTGGCTGGAAGAGCTGGGCACTGGTTCATTGGTTTGGATGCAGTCTTTCTCATCCACTGCTTTCAGTACTTCTGGATGAAAGCGCTGTAAATGTCTCTTTAGATTAGAAGCTCTGGTAGGAGCATTTTTATCTTTGCCTGAATATGCACTGATCTTGGCTTCACAGCATTTGTTTTCGTCTGGATCATTTGTCATACACTGACAGACAGGTTTTCTATCTTGAGTGATGGTGAAATGTCCAAATACAGCGGATTTAATGTGACGCTTCTTTGACATTCTCAGGTTTTTAATACTGCATTCACAATCCAAATGACAATTGTTTTTCCTAAAAACAATTGTCCAAAATTACTGCCAGGTCGTACAACTGATATAGTGGTCAGTAATACTGTTATTTCTCATGTACTCACAGTTAACTGATGCAAAGTTTGTTGAAAAGATAATACTTCTTACAGTCCTCTTCTGAGTAGCAGCTGTGAGATGCTTGGAAGACGCACACCTAGTAAACATCTAGTCTAGAGGAGGAGCTTTACTACTAAGAATTTGCAACACATTTTCAGTTTCATACATTGTCAGTAGGGGGGTTGGGGCAGCATGAGGTTAACCAAGTATAAGATTAGATAAGGGCAGTGGAGAACAGTGATGTAATGCTACGTTCACATTAGCGGCGGGCGCCGCAGCGGCGCCGCATGCGTCATGCGCCCCTATATTTAACATGGGGGCGCATGGACATGCGTCGCACTTGCGTTTTGCGCCGCATGCGGCGCCCGCGTCCGGGCGCAGAGGACGCAGCAAGTTGCATTTTTGCTGCGCCCAAAATCAATTAAAAAAAGGACGCATGCGGCGCAAAACGCAGCGTTGTGCATGCGTTTTGCTGCGTTTTTGTTTGCGTTGTGCGCTGCGGCGCACAATGCAAATGTGAACGTAGCATTACAACACTGCTGGCATCACGGCATGGCCTCGCATCTCACACTATCTTACCCACTGCTCCAGGTCATGATGTGGTTTCTGTTTCATGCCAGCTCCATGTTCTGTGTCTCTGCTCTCTGCATTCTTCATGGCTGTGTGTATAGGGGGGCGGCGCCTGAACTCTGGTTCTTATAGGAATCTGGTGCATCTGTCTAATCTGTTCCTGACCAATTACCAAGAGGCCTCCAGTATATAGTGCAGTTCCACCCAGTGGTCTGGGCCTGTGCAATGTGTTAGCTCAGTTAGTGTTTAGCTTCTGAGTTTGCCAGGTCTTGCTCTGTGTTACTCCCTCTCTGGAGGCTTTTCTCTGTACTATTGCCTTGGTCTTGTTGTCCACCCTCCAGGAGGCAGAATATCCTGGTCCCTGTGTCTTTGTCCTTGTTTCTTGTCTTGCTCCATTTCCTTGTCTGAACTTAGTCTTATCTCGGTCTCCTTGTCTGTGGCTTCCTTCCCTGCAGTGTCTTTCCTCGTGTTCTCAGTCTGTTTACACTCCGCACTCTTGCGGCTTTGCCTGCTCTGTACCCTTGCGGCTTTACCTCTGCTCCGCACTCCTGCTCCTTTCTACTCTGCTTATCTTCTGCTGCTGCAGTTATCCCTTGCTGCAGCTCCTCTCCACATTCCTTGTGGCTCCACTCTGCTTAGCTTTTGTTGCTACACTATCTCTTGCTGCTCTACCATACCTATCCGCAGCCTTGCGGTTCTCTTCCTGTGTGAACAGGTCCCAACCTGTTCCTTCATTCTCCTTTCCTTCTGGCTTGTTTCCGTACCTACATCTCCTGTGTGAACAGGCCCCAACCTGTTCCTTCATACCTCATTCCTTTCTGCTTGTTTCCTTTCCTGCACCTCTTGTGTGAACAGGTCCCTACCTGTTCCTTATTTCATATCCGTTCCTGCACCTCCTGTGTGAACAGGTCCGTACCTGTTCCTCCACACTACATATCCGTACCTGCACCTCCAGTGTGAACAGGTCCCTACCTGTTCCTTCATAAACCACATCAACCAGTCCTGTGTTCTCTGCCGTGCCTTCCAATCCAGTGTTCCTTCCAGTCCTGTGTTCCTGCCGTCCTAGCCAGTCCTGTGTCTCAGCCGTGCCAGCCTACTCGTCTGAGTTTCAGCCGTGCTCTTCTGCCAGTCCTGCCTGATGCCCGCACCAATCCTGGTGTTCCTGTCTCCCAAGTGGGATCAGCAGCCACAGCCAGACACCACCCTGGAGTAGCACCTGGCAGCTGCCTGCTGCACAAGCCTGACCTCACCATCAGAGGCTCCAGTGAAAACCCAGGCAGCTGTCATAGTCACGCCCCTTCCAGGGTAGTCTGGTTTGTGGCTCAGTGGGGCCACAAACCCCCCCGAGCTCACGCCCACCAGTCAGGGCGTGAGCGTGACACACAAGAAGTAAGAAATGTCTCTATCTCCAGCAGAACTGCTCATCACTGTTGTTCCTAGTTTGATAGAACATATATATATTTGAGTAACATTTATAAAATTCATATGAAAGTTCAATTATGAAATATTAATACATTTTTTTTAAAGTCGGAGTCGGTACATTTCTACCGACTCCGACTCCAACCAAAACTATCTACGACTCCGACTCCACAGCCCTGCACTATAGCATGTAAAAATGAAATCTGGAATTTGAATTGCATTACTGCTCTAGATAATATAAAAAAATGGAGATACTTAGCACATAATTTGGCCAATTCATGCATGCCCAGCAGCCATGACAAGGTGATTCTCCTTGCTGGGAGCCTACCTTATGTGAATCCTCTCCTAGGCTGAAGCCTGCCGTTATGGGTAGGTAGGATCCTGCTGCAATGAAAACCGCCAAAGGCAGGTGGGAGGAGTGTTTGGTCAGTTTTATTTGTATATTGGCTCTCTGTAGAAGAACCCTACCCCCCACTCTGTGGCAGTATTAATTGCAGCAGGATCCTACATAGCCATAAATGCACCATGCTATAAATGGGCCCAACTCCATAGTACGAGAAACATCCCCAAACCATTATGCTTGCGCCTCCATGTTTTACAGCCTTCACAGTGTACTGTGGCTTGAATTCAGTGTTTATAGGTCATCTCACAAACTGTCCGCGGCCTTTAGACCCAATAGGAACAATCTTTTTGTCATCTGTCTAGAAAGTTGCTCCACTTCTCTTTAGGCCAGTTAATGTGGTCTTTGGCAAACTAAGCTTTTCACTACATGACTTTTTTCCAGCCATGATACTTCATGGCTTCACGTAAGCATCTACTGATGGTTGCAGGACTCGCAGGTATCTGAAGTCCTTCTTTGATCTCCCTGGAGCTGATCATTGGATGCTTCTTTGGCATTCTTGTGATTCTATGACCTATGTGGATGGTAGCATTTCTTTTCCTACCACGTGATTGGGGTTTTGTTTGCCATTCTAAAGCATTGGAAGTCTTTCTGGCTGAGCAGTCTATTAATTTCTGCACTTCTTTACATGTTTTCCCCTCTCCATTCAACTTCTTGATCAAAGTTCTATCCCCTTCGGTACAATGTCAGGAAAGACCCACTTTACCCACTGAGCAAGGGCTAAAACCAGCAAGTACATTTCTTGCCCTCCTTTAAATTAGGGCCACAATTGACACCCGTTTCTTCACAGAATGATATGCAAATTGTATCTTCACAGAGGAAGAGGACTAGAAGTTGCAATCCTAAAAGTCAATATCGACCCTTTAACGAGCCTTGCCACAAGACTTAGGGTACCGTCTCACTATACGATTTACCAACGATCACGACCTGCGATACGACCTGGCCGTGATCGTTGGTAAGTCGTTGTGTGGTCGCTGGGGAGCTGTCACACAGACCGCTCTCCAGCGACCAACGATGCAGAGGTTCGCTGGTAACCAGGGTAAACATCGGGTTACTAAGCGCAGGGCCGCGCTTAGTAACCCGATGTTTACCGTGGTTACCAGCGTAAAAGTAAAAAAAAAAAACAAACAGTACATACTCACCATCTGATGTCCGTCAGGTCCCTTGCCGTCTGCTTCCCGCTCTGACTGAGTGCCGCCGTACAGTGAGAGCAGAGTGCAGCGGTGACGTCACCGCTGTGATCTGCTCTCTTTCCGGCCGGCAGTCAGTCAGAGCGGGAAGCAGACGGCAAGGGACCTGACGGACATCAGATGGTGAGTATGTACGGTTTTTGTTTTTTTTACTTTTACGCTGGTAACCACGGTAAACATCGGGTTACTAAGCGCGGCCCTGCGCTTAGTAACCCGATGTTTACCCTGGTTACCAGCGAACGCATCGCTGGATCGCTGTCACACACAACGATCCAGCGATGACAGCGGGAGATCCAGCGACGAAAGAAAGTTTCAAACGATCTGCTACGACGTACGATTCTCAGCAGGGTCCCTGATCGCTGCTGCGTGTCAGACACTGCGAGATCGTAACTATATCGCTAGAACGTCACGAATCGTGCCGTCGTAGCGATGAAAATGCCACTGTGTGACGGTACCCTTAGGATAAAATCCAAAGCAGATACTCAATTTGCAGACACTGTTTCAGGATACTGCCCCTCGTCAGTGCAAAGTGTGAGAGGTGTCTGACCGGGATCCAAGGGTAATGTTTCTCCTTGCGGAGAATGACATGTGACGCCTGACATGACAAGATGAGGAGACTTAAGTCTTGCAATGCTCCACTGGAAAATTACGGTAAATATGCAAACTGTCTCTTTAGAGAGGAAGAGGACTAGAACTCACAGAATGAATGACATCTCCAATGGAACTCAACACTTAATTAGAACACCCCCTTTCATTAAATGAGTCAATTACACTCAATTAGCAGCGTGCATGTCATGACTGTTGATCCTATGGGTTGCCAATTACTCGCCTGCAGAGTCATTCATTTTTTTCCATATTGTATGATCTTCTCTGCCAAAAACCAGTAATTAAACACATCAGTTGACTGCTAGTATTTTGCACATAATACCAAGTTTCAGCATGCTTGTCCATACCCACTTTGATAATTATGACACTTCTATACGTAATCTGTACACTTCATTTTATTACCAGCTCAGGAATCAGAGATCACACACCATGAAAAGGATAGACAACACTTTTAATATTTCTCTGATATATTCTCAATTTAAACACATTTAAATAAATGAGTGATTAAGTACAGGAATACTTGGGTATGAGAAGGTCAAGGAAGAGGTACATAGTACCAAAAACGCTATACACAGCCTTCTTTTGTATATTACCAGAAAATACACAGGGTAATCTTAACTGGTGCTGCTGAATCAATGTCATTCCCATGGCTGGAAACGCAACATAAAATGATTTACATTGTAATGGGAGAGGAAAACATATAAAAACATACAAACAAGAATCAAACTTCCCAAATTGCTTTACAGAGGGAATATGCTCACTACTAAAAGCACAGCAGTGTAACGGAGTGTGGTATTGGGAGCATTGGTACTGCCCCGAAACGTGATGGTGTCCAACACAATACTATCAGAATCAGTGACGGATCCATGTTAAATACTTGTACGTCCAGGGATCTCAAAACCTAGGTCCAAAAGATCACTGTTCTGCGGCAACCACATGCCAAGATGCGGCATCACCATGAGATCCAGGGGCTCCTCTAGACATCGGACTTGCACTTGTGTCCCAGAAAGAAATTGCAGCATAGATATCGGTTCCTCACTGTAGAAAATAAACTTTCCATATTGTTTCCCCCCCTTACCTCCCATCTCTATAGTACAAAGCTCAGAAATCAAGGCATTATCATAATATTGAAGAAATGAGGCCTAACCTTTAATATCGTTGGGGTGGATTCACACGTACCATAAGGGTAAGTCACAAATCTGCTGCAAAAATTGCACATTGTCCAAAACATCCGCTCAAGAGTCAATTTTGCAGCAATTCTGCATCAAAATCCATATGAAAGATTTGCAGTTTTTGCAGCAGATTTATGTCAGTTACTGTGCGTGTGATCCCAACAGATACACACAGATTACCAAAATGCTTCCACTTTTGACAGCATGAATTTAGTAATTAAACTTTTCCTGAAGAAAAAAAATCTGCCTTCTTTATTAACTTTGCTGTGAATTGTACTGTATATGAAGAGCAACAGGAAATTAAGACATGGTCTAACATTAAAAACTAAAATTCTTCTTCCAGAAACAGCGCCACCTTTGTCTATAGGTTCTGTGTGGTACTGCAGCTTAGAGAATGGGGCAAAGCTGCAATAAAAACACACAGCCAGTGATCAAGTGCAACATTTTTTGGGGGGGGGGATTTCTATTTTGTTTTCATCCTGAACAGTCCCTTCAATATACTATGAAAACAAAGAAATAACTGCAAAACCTTTTCAGGGGTTGTCTTAACTTATAAAGTGGATAAATTTATAAAGTGTTTGTATAAACCAGGAACTTTCCAATTCACCACTTATTAAAAAAAGAAAAAAAAAACCCTCTCCTGTTCTCAAGAGCAAACAAATTTTAAATTCTATTGTTTACAGCTCATTGACACGGCTACCGGCCACCTTTGGGGTCCATGAGAGGTGAACTGGTTGCTAGGCAAGGAGTATAGCACTTACTTGTCTCTTTGCTATAGAGCTAACCCTGAAACTGTCAGGATCTATCAGCTCACTGCTCCGGCACTCCTCCAGTGCTGCAGAGTCAACGCTGAGAAAGGAAAGCATGGGCAGGATCTGATCAGCTCACTGCACCGCCACTCCTCCAATGCTGCAGAGTCAATGCAAGGATAGGAAAGTCTGGAAAGGATCTGATCAGCTCACTGCACCTGCACTCATCCAATGCTGCAGAGTCAACGCTGAGAAAGGAAAGCTCGGGCAGGATCTGATCAGCTCACTGCTCCTGCACTTCTCTAATGCTGCAGAGTCAAAGCGGAGAAAGGAAAGCTCGGGCAGGATCTGATCAGCTCACTGCTCCTGCACTCCTCCAATGCTGCAGAGTCAACGCTGAGAAAGGAAAGCTCGGGCAGGATCTGATCAGCTCACTGCACCTGCACTCATCCAATGCTGCAGAGTCAACGCTGAGAAAGGAAAGCTCGGGCAGGATCTGATCAGCTCACTGCTCCTGCACTCCTCCAATGCTGCAGAGTCAACGCTGAGAAAGGAAAGCTCGGGCAGGATCTGATCAGCTCACTGCTCCTGCACTCCTCCAATGCTGCAGAGTCAACGCTGAGAAAGGAAAGCTCGGGCAGGATCTGATCAGCTCACTGCACCTGCACTCATCCAATGCTGCAGAGTCAACGCTGAGAAAGGAAAGCTCGGGCAGGATCTGATCAGCTCACTGCTCCTGCACTCATCCAATGCTGCAGAGTCAATGCAAGGATAGGAAAGTCTGGAAAGGATCTGATCAGCTCACTGCACCTGCACTTATCCAATGCTGCAGAGTCAAAGCGGAGAAAGGAAAGCTCGGGCAGGATCTGATCAGCTCACTGCACCTGCACTCATCCAATGCTGCAGAGTCAATGCAAGGATAGGAAAGTCCGGAAAGGATCTGATCAGCTCACTGCACCTGCACTCATCCAATGCTGCAGAGTCAAAGCGGAGAAAGGAAAGCTCGGGCAGGATCTGATCAGCTCACTGCTCCTGCACTCATCCAATGCTGCAGAGTCAATGCAAGGATAGGAAAGTCCGGAAAGGATCTGATCAGCTCACTGCACCTGCACTCATCCAACGCTGCAGAGTCAAAGCTCGGGTAGGATCTGATCAGCTCACTGCACCTGCACTCATCCAATGCTGCAGAGTCAAAGCTGAGAAAGGAAATCTCAGGCAGGATCTGATCAGCTCACTGCTCTGGCACTCCTCCAATGCTGCAGAGTCAATGCTGGGATAGGAAAGTCCGGAAAGGATCTGATCAGCTCACTGCTCCGGCACTCCTCCAATGCTGCAGAGTCAAAGCTGAGAACGGAAAGCTCAGGCAGGATCTGATCAGCTCACTGCTCCGGCACTTCTCGAATGCTGCAGAGTCAAAGCTGAGAACGGAAAGCTCACGCAGGATCTGATCAGCTCACTGCTCCTGCACTCCTCCAATGCTGCAGTGTGGGCCAGCGGTCAATCATCTCTCATTGGCAACCAGTAAGCTGGGGAATCACGAGTTCGTGGAGAAAACCCTTTTCATTCGAGAATATAAGCGTTGGGATGATCCCCACCTTAAGTGTAGCTTGGTAATGGGAAGCAGTGATAGACCCCATGAAAATGGTTCAGCATGATGGCCTTCATTAAAGTGCTAAATTAATTCTATACTTTGTCCTTTGGTTTTTCTTATTATTAAGCCTACACAATTTCTAGAAAGCATTGTGAAATGTCACAATTCATTATGTGGCGCACATTTCATACGCATTTTTCTGGTGCAATATGATTCATGCATGAGGCCCACTGGTCAATGGTGAATCTCCGAATTACAAAAGGCAAAATGTGATGTACGGACACGCGCTCTCCTCACAACGGCCTGTAACTTCAGCAGGATAATGAATATATAGGAAAGTGGTTGAAGTGCACATGGATGAAACGATGGCCAGGGATCTCAAGATCTGAACCCCAATGTCGTACATGCATTGCCAACCTAGAAAACTCAAAAAGAAGCTGAACTCTATATAAAAAAAATAAAAAAGTAACAGAAGAGAAACTGACACTGCGGTAATATCTGCTGCTGTGTCTGGGTAAATGTACAATGTGGATAAATGTAGAAACAAGATCTACGGCCGGGCCTACAGCTTTAATGTAGTTTTGGGTCCTTTGTCGTGAGATATAATCACACTGGATAAAGGAAAAAACAAGATTTACGGCATCAAAGGAAAGAAAATAATATTGCTAAAAGTGATCATGAATGTTCATCGACTGACTTGTGACTGGACGCCTCAGGCCATCTGCTTTCTACAGAAACAGCCCACTCATGGTTTCCAAAAAATCAAATTACGGTATATTTCCAGTGTAGATGGAAGGAAAGTTTCTAGAAATGTCCTGAATTGTAACTTCTGTATCAGGCGAGTGCAGCATCTCTGATCCCGGCAGAGCCTGTGGTCACACTTCATATGCGTTTCACCTTCATTGTCACCTTAGCAAGTGCCCCGCTCACGTCTTCAGTAGATATAATAACGAGACTGGATTAGATTATAAAATAAAAAAAAAACCTTTGTCTTTTTTTCTATTTCTGAAAGGCTTTCATTCTCCCACTTTGACTGTAATTGCTTTGTACCGTGCAGCACAGTGGCCCAAACACAGCATCCATAAGTGCAAAAGGCGATCCAGTGTCATTCTAGACAGAAAGCCGTGTGATGGCAGGAGTCACCGGTCTTATACCTAGTGGAAGAAGCAGGGAAATACACACTTAGGTAAAATGCACTGTAAAATTATTTGTCATTAAAACTATAGAAATACATATACACACACACATATATATATATATATATATATAATTTTTCCATTAAAAAACATACATATTATAATAAAATGTTATTTCTGAGTTTTTGCTTTTTCCTCCTCTTCTTCCGAGAAACATAACTATATTTTTTAGATTTCCGCAAATGTACCATATTTTATGACTTTTTAACCCCTGAAAATCATCTCAAAAGTCGGGGGTCGTCGAGCAGTCGTGTATGGTTCCCAGGATCTGGAGGAGAGGAGACTCTCCTTCAGGCTCTGGGATCCATATTCATGGTAAAAAAAAAGAATAAATATAAAAAATATGGGATATACTTACCCTCCGACGGTCCGCAGCTGAGAGCCAGGGCCGTCGGAGGGTAAGTATATCCCATATTTTTTATTTTTATTCTTTTTTTTTACATGAATATGGATCCCAGAGCCTGAAGGAGAGTCTCCTCTCCTCCAGATCCTGGGAAACATCCGCACCGCACACGCCGTATAAGATGACTGGGCGTATAGATGACGTCCGTATTATACGGCGAGTATATCCCAAACTCCATATTTTATATGGAAAAGTTTGGGTCGTCTTATACGCCCAGTCGTCTTATACACCAGAAAATACGGTAGTTGTATCAGGGCTTGTTTTGGCGGGACAAGTTGTAGATTTAAAGGACATGATAACTTTTAGTACACAATGGACTGAAAAATGAGAAAATAAATTCCAAGTGGTAGTAAACTAGTGAAAAAAAGCAATTCAGATATTTTTTTGGGGGGAGTGGGGATTTGTTTTTACACCATTTCTACCTTTTGATGGCCTTTATAAGGTGTGACACAAGGCATATCCACGACCCCAGGGCACACTGACCTTAGTAGGCGATTCTGGTGGAGGATTCCACTGCGCCTGCTGCATCACATCATTGACAATCATCTTTGCTATCTTCCAAGCCATTTCCTCTTGAGCCTAAAATAAACAGGTGATCATTTTTCTACACTGGAATATCTCTGATAAATCCACTATGAGAGTACGCTCACATGGGAGCACAAAAATATGTTTGAAATTTGCTGCAAAAATGAACATTTATAACAAATGAATTTAGCTGTACATATCCACAGCTTTTCCATTCCGTGCAGACACTTTAGGCCTAGTTTCTATGCAGCATTTTTGAATGTTTTATTTTTTATATATAGCTACAAATTCAGATGCGAGATAAAAAAGCTATAGCGAAATCTAAAACTACATGGAAATAGTTTTGTTTTCCATTGGTATTTTAAATGGAATCTTACAAATTAAAAGGTTTTTCGCCAAACAGGCAGTAATATCTAGCTGATCGTTAGGGGTACGACCATTGGGAAACCCAGCCAGCCAGACCCCTAGTGATGGGCAAGTTATCCATAGGATAGGGAATAACTTACTATTTTGGGAAAACCACAAAAAAAAAAACTCTTGCAAAAGATGTTAAGAAACAAGTAAAAATTTTCCCAAGCATTTCAGAAGTTGTAAAAATAAAAAAGCAAAAATTAATCAAAATAAATGGGAAATATATAAATATACACATATATACACACTGGATAAAAGCAAATCCCCAAAAGGGAATATTACCAAGTGTGGAGATATCTACCTCATCTGTGCTGCCCTGGACCCATTTCTTCATAGCTTGTGAGAACATTGATCCTAAGTGGAAAGAAACACAATGGTTACATATGAAATAAATCAAAGATACTGCAAAATTAAATCAAAACTTTTTTTTTTTTTTTCATAAAAATTAAGATATTCACCTTTTGATTTCTTCACATCTGGCTCCGGCTCCGACTCTCTCATAAACTGGCCTAGATCACTCACTGTACCGAAAGTCATTTTCCTGGCAGCAAATGAAAGAAATGAATGTTAGTTACAAATATGGACACGACTGGAGTGATAAAATGCCGGGATATATGGAATCTGATAAACATGTCCCACACCTATACATAAACGTGTCTCACAACGGACGAGGATGGGAGTACGCCATCTATACACAGTCCGCTACGTTGTCAATTTATGGAAGTATTTACTAGAGATGAGTGAAACGATTTGCAACAAATTAAGTTACGAATTGACCCAAAAATTTGGATTAAGCAGAATTTGATATTTTGGAGATTTAATTTGCCACGAAGCTGGATTCGTTATAAAATCAAGAAGGGGTTAAAAATGAAGTCCTGCCACTGCAGTTCCCCGCTCAGTCCTCTGCTCACCTTGGATCGGACCCCGATGCAGACCCTCTGCCGTTGATAAGGCCTCACATGGGACATAACGAACGAGGACAAGGTGGAAACAGAAGACCAAACCAATGGCAGATCCGTTTTTTAACCCATCCTCTCCAATATTATGCCTTGTGCTCTGGGGAGATGTCAGAGCACAATAAACGGCTATTTGAGACTGATTCAATTTTGATTTTTGGCCAAACTTCACTTGGCTAGAATTGAATACTTTTATTTTTTTTTTTTTTTTATAGTTTCACAAACATTCTGAAACTTGTAAAATAATCAGTTTCTGCCACCATCAATATTTTCTGAGACTAATACAAAAAATGTTATGTTAATGGAGCAGTACGAGTGCTACTTTTTTGTATTTGCATACAGAGGTGTAGTTTTTTATTGGTATTTTTGGGGGGGTCAAAACTTTTCACTTGTATTGCATTTTTTAGGATAGGAGTACAGACGAAAAAACAGCAATTCTGTTTTTGGGATTTTTTTTCATCTTTACAGTGTTTATCATTCACGTTAAATAATTTATGTTTTTTTATAAACGGGGAAAAGTATGGTAATTCAAACTTACTTTTTTAGTTTGTTTGTCTTTTTTTCCCATATTTAAATCTTTTTAAAAAACCATTTATTCGAGCCCTTAGAGGACTTGAACCTGCAATACTTCCGTGTTTCAGTAGATAGTACAAGTAACGATTTAATATGAAGTCCAGCATGTGGTTAGGCTTCGCAGGAGCACCATGATGGCAGCAACATGGGCCCACTGCAGACCACCGGCTACATGTCAGCCCATTAGCAACTTGTGATTGCATCGAAGGGGAAAACCCAATGAAAGCCCCACCAGGATCACGCTACTTATTTGCTGCTGTCAGAGATCGATAGTGTCAGTGAGGAGTGTAAGGTCTTGGTATTTGTGCCAATTCTCCCAAAGCTCAACGTGCATAATCAAATGTATTTATCCTCTGTAAAGAGCCGCCGGCTCCACTGTGTGCTGTTAGAGACTGGTGCAAAATACATCCGACGCCTGCCCTGTATGGAGCGAGCTCAGCGCCTGAGCCTGCCCCAAACACTTCTCCATAACGCAACCGTGTGGTCACGGAGCACGAAGGGGTTAAATAGTCCTTGTATAGTTACTTGAGTTTACCTATCATAATAGAAAAGAAGGCCTACAGTTCTCATATAAGGCTTCTAAAAGTACACACCAATGATTTAGCTTTTTCAGAAGAAACTACAGTAAATCCTCTGGTAGATGAAGAATAATGTCTCTCCACAACTAATTCCTAGTCATGGGACCCGGCTGGAGCTGTGATCCATGAAAACAATTTACTCTTCCCAGATTAAGCCGGTCATATGTCACAAATCATTTACAGAAGGGTCCTAGGAGACTCTAGAGCAGAGATCAGCAACCTTCGGCCGTCCACCTATGGCAAAATGATAACTAGGCATTCCTTCACGGAGTTCAGACAGCTGTCAGGGCATGTTGGGAGTTGTAGTTTCACAAAACAGCTGGGGTGCCAAGGGGTAGGGGTTAGTGATGAGCGAACCTCCTCAGATAAGGTGCTGTCCCGTACATGCTAGAGTGTGAATAGGGTTTTTTCGGCTTTCTGTTGCGGATGTTGATCAGCCGTTAGACATGCAGCCGCGGTGGCTCCAACATAGTATTCGAGCACGACGAAGACACTCTACTAGTACTCGAGCACGCCCGGATAACACCAAATCCGAGCCCACTCGCTCTTCACTAGGGATCACTGATCGAGAGTTTTGAAGGCTAGCTCTCATCTCAACGTATCTTATCGTCCCACAGACTAGAAGACATTAAATGGAATCTGTCAGGAGATTTTTGCTATTTAATCCCTTCACCCCCAACCTTTTTGTAACCTTCATGACCAATGACCAGGCCAAATTTTACATTTCTGACAAGCGTCACTTTATGACTCTGAAACGCTTCAACAATCTCAGTGATTCAGAGATTGTACTTTATGTTACTGGTAAATTTAGGTTGACATTTTGTGTTTGTGACATCGGAATTTTGGCAACTTTTTTGCAATTTTCAAACCTTCTATTTTAAAATCCTTTATATAATATAATTTATAAATAACAGTTCCCACATCTCTACTTTACATTAGCATCATTTTTGCAAGCTTTTTTTTTTATTAAGTTAAAGGGTTAAAAAAAATAATCAGCAATTTTTCATTTTTCCAACAAAATTAACAAAAAAATGTTTTTTTAGAGACCTAAACACATTTGAAGTGATTTTGAGGAGCCCATGACAGAAAATACCAAAAAGTGACACCATTCTAAAAACTGCACCCCTCAAAGTGATCAAAACCACATTCAAGAATTGTATTAATCTTTTAGGCGCTTCACGGGAATTAAAGCAATGTGGAAGGAATTGCTGTTGATTTTGTTCATTCTGCCTCCCATAGATCGCAGTATGACTCTGCTCTCACTTATCCTGCGCTCTACACTGAGCACTTACATTGGGTTTCCATCTAAATCTCTGAATGACGCGATTCAGATGAAACCACTTAGGGATCTATTCAGAAGGCGTCTCCAGCACAAACATGTCTCATTATAGGGTATTTTCCACATCCGAATTGCGTATTTCAGAGATTTAAAGGGAAAACCCTGATGTAAGCGCTTAGCGCAGGATAAATGTAAGCAGTCATACTGCGATCTTTGTGAGGCAGAATGAACAAAATAAACAGCAGGTGAAGAATTGTTTTTATTTTTTACACCATTCCTCGTGCGGTATAAGTGATTAGACAACTTTATTATTTGGGTCGATGCGATTACAGATTTATATATTTTTTATGTTTAGCTGTGGTCACAAACTAAAAGACACTTTTTAAAAAAAAAAAAAAAAAAAAAAAAAAAGTTTTTGTATTGCCATATTTTGAGAGCTATAATTATTCTATATTTCAGCAGCCAGAGTCATGTGAGGTCTTGTTTTTTGCGGAAAGAGTTAAATGTTTTTATTGGTACCATTTTCCATCACAACATTTTTTGATTGCTTTCTATTCCAATTTTCGGAAGGCAGAATGAACAAAAACCAGCAATTCAGTCATTGTTTTTTGGGCTTTTATTTTATGCTGTTCACCGTTTGGTAACAGTGATCAGATAATTCTATTCGAGTCAGTATGATTACAGCGATACCACATTTTTATCATTTTGTTATGTTTTGGCGCTTTTACACAAAAAGCATTTTATAGAAAAAAAGAATTGTTTTTGCATCGCTTTATTCTGAAAGTTATAACTTTTATTTTTGCATTGACAGATGTTTGTGTTAATATTTTTTTTTTTTTATTGTTCTTTATTATTTTGTATTTATTTAATAATTTTCATATATATATATATATATATATATATATATATATATATATATATATATATATATATTTTTTTTACATTTTTTGTGAAACTTTTTTTTTTTTTACTTTGACATCAACTTTCCTTGCCCGGACAGATGATCGAATACTCTACAATGCTTTTGCATTGTAAGGTATTAGCTCAGTGGATCGCACACAGGGAGGAGGCGAGTCAGATCCTGTTCTGAGCAGGAGCTTACAGACGACCGTACCTGGATGACCCCGAAGCCATTTTTTTTGGACCTAGGTGTTACCATGGAGAGTAGTGGCACAATGCAATTGTGTGTGCTGATTGGAGCAGAGAGGGAGCTCCCTCCCTCTGGTAATTGAGGTTCGGTGCTAGCACCA
This sequence comes from Ranitomeya variabilis, assembly GCF_051348905.1. NCBI lineage: Eukaryota > Metazoa > Chordata > Amphibia > Anura > Dendrobatidae > Ranitomeya > Ranitomeya variabilis. Next base: position 76,360,436 of record NC_135234.1, read on the forward strand.
ACCGTGGGGGTCAGCTCTCATATAGAGCTGACCCCCACGCCGTACATGTACAGTGAATGCTGTGAAGGGGTTAATCTGAGAAGAGCATGATGTAGAGAACTAGTTGTCTCCTGCTATGCAGTCCCCTTGAGTAACTCTGCCCCACCACTGATTGGCAGCTTTCTGTGTACATTCTCACCCCCTACTGTGGGTGCATTAAATTGACCTCTACTCAAACATGCATCATCATTACCCAGCGTATGTCCGTTGATAGAGCGACTCAGGATCCAGACTTGCAGTGTCAACAATTATTGCTTCATCAAAGTTTTTCAGAATTTTTACATTGCTCTTTTTAATGTTCGGCTGAAAGAAAAAGTTCTAAATGTTCATACAGTATTGGGAGAAACCTACCGAAAATTACATACATAGGAGGAGATCACATTGGTGATGTCCTAGATCTTGGGCCAACACTGACCCCCGGGCCAACACTGATCCCCGGGCCAGCACTGACCTCCATTCTTGAAAGGCTCCAAGAGCTCAAACCCTTTGACACTATATATCAATTGATGAAAATCTAAGTGCCAAAGCGATCTGACCCAAGTCTTTATCAATGTTATCCTCTCACGTCTCATGACCTTTAAAATGTGAAATTCACAGTCCGTGAAAAAAAAAATACAAAGATTTATGGCGTCAGATGACCGCTGTGTTTTTCTTAAAGGGAACCTGTCACCCCGTTTTTTCGGTATGAGATAAAAATACTGTTAAATAGGGCCTGAGCTGTGCATTACAATAGTGTAGTTTGTGGACCCCGATTCCCCACCTATGCTGCCGAAATACATTACCAAAGTAGTCGTTTTCGCCTGTCAATCAGGCTGGTCAGGTCAGATGGGCGTGGTGTCTTCCCCCAGATCTTGCGTAGTTTTCCGTTGGTGGCGTAGTGGTGTGCGCATGTCCAAGGTCCCGAATCCTGCACAGGGGTGTGAAAATAGCAGCGATGTCCGTTATTCCATTGGTGGTCGGTGGGCGCGGCCATCTTGCTTTGGCCGCGAGTGCGCAGAAGCGGCGCTCTGCTGGCCGCGGCGCTCTGCTGGCCGCGGCTTCAGGAAAATGGCCGCGGGCATCCGCGCGTGCGCAGATGGCTATCGCGGCGGCCATTTTCCTGAAGCCGCGGCCAGCAGAGCGCCGCGGCCAGCAGAGCGCCGCTTCTGCGCACGCGCGGCCAAAGCAAGATGGCCGCGCCCACCGACCACCAATGGAATAACGGACATCGCTGCTATTTTCACACCCCTGTGCAGGATTCGGGACCTTGGACATGCGCACACCACTACGCCACCAACGGAAAACTACGCAAGATCTGGGGGAAGACACCACGCCCATCTGACCTGACCAGCCTGATTGACAGGCGAAAACGACTACTTTGGTAACGTATTTCGGCAGCATAGGTGGGGAATCGGGGTCCACAAACTACACTATTGTAATGCACAGCTCAGGCCCTATTTAACAGTATTTTTATCTCATACCGAAAAAACGGGGTGACAGGTTCCCTTTAAAGGGAATCTGTCACCCCATTTTTTGCCTATAAGCTGCGGCCACCGCCATCAAGGGCTTATCTACAGCATTCTGTAATGCTGTAGATAAGCCCCCGATGTAACCTGAAAGATGAGAAAAACAAGTTAGATTATACCGTATATACTCGAGTATAAGCCGAGATTGTTAGCCCCCAAAAAATGGGCTGAAAGTGCCCCTCTCAGCTTATAAAAGAGTCATGGTCGGCGGAGGGGGTCAGCGGGTGACGACTGTCATATACTCACCTGCTCCTGACGCTCCTGATGCGGTCCCTGCATGTCCCATGGTCTCCGGCAGCTTCTTCCTCTGTTCAGCGGTCACGTGGTACCGCTCATTAAAGTAATGAATATGGACTCCACGCCCATAGGGGTGGAGCCGCATATTCATTCCTGTAATGAGCGGTAATTTTACTTTCATTGGTATCTATTTTTGAAATTTACCAGTAGCTGCTGCATTTCCCACCCTAGGCTTATACTCGAGTCATTAAGTTTTCCCGTTTTTTGTGGCAAAATGAGGGGGGTGTCGGCTTATACTCGAGTATATACGGTACTTACCCAGGGGCGGTCCAGCGCCTCCCATCTTCATACGATGACGTCCTATTATTTGCTTCCTGTTGAAGCTCCGGCGCAGGCGTACTTTGTCCTGTTGAGGGCAGAGCAAAGTACTGCAGTGTGCAGGTGCTGGGCCTCTCTGACCCTTCCCGGCGCCTGTGCACTGTAGTACTTTGCTCTGCCCTCAACAGGTGAAAGTACGCCTGCGCTGGAGCCGCAACAGGAAGCAAAGAAGAGGACGTCATCGTATGAAGATGGAAGGCGCCGGACCGCGACGCCCATCGGACCGGACCGCCCCTGGGTGAGTATAATCTAACTTGTTTTTTCTTATCTTTCAGGCATCGGGGGCTTATCTACAGCATTATATAAAGCTGTAGATAAGCCCCTGATGGCGGTGGGATTAGCTTATAGGTGAAAAATGGGGTGACAGAATCCCTTTAAATCATTACTGATATTTAGTAAGCTGTCATCTATTTTATAACACATTTTTACAATAATCTCTTTGTGATACCCAACAAGTGTCTGTCTGCAAAAATTGACTGAACATTTATATTGCTCAATATTAAATATATATTGGTGTGGCAGAAAAGTTCAGTGCATCTCCCACACCTACTTGCTTTCCATCTATCTCTGTCCTTCCTATTTTTGACAGGTCTGGCTTCACCAGAGCTGACAAAAGGAAGAGATAGATAGGAAACTAGTAGTTGGGAAGTGCACAGAACCCTTTGGCCACGCCAACGATGCACTAAGCTCTTGTGCTTTGTTTGAACAGTCAATTTGTGCTGAAAGACTCCTTAAACATATCTATTATAATTACCAGACTGTAACTTCTTTATGAAAGGGCAGCATAGTATAGATACAGATCTGCTCTATTAAAACTATTGTCTTGGCTGGGTAAGAGGCGCGATAAGAGAAGCATACGCATTGAGCAGCTACTTCGTCTAAGCGGAGGAAAGCCAGATTGTTTTATATACTTGAGCCTGAACTAAAGAGAGATCAAGAAAATGTAGGACATGTAGATTGCCCTGGCTTCTACTGAAACAACCCTTGCCTGGTCAAGGTCTTCTTCTCACATTATAGCATCACCTCATATGAGAACTTAGAGGAAGTACAAGGTTGGCCTCTTCCCCTTCCTTCAGTAGGTGGCTGCTAATTGCCAACTATAAAAATTAACACCAGCCATATACTCTGAGGAAGCAACGAAGCACCAAGGCAGATTTCTGAAATCTCATTACACATTCTGCTGATTTTTACCTACAAAGTGTTTTTTATTCCCCAAAATAAAATATGCAGCACATCACTCATTTCAGTGTTTTCGCAGATCAGATCAATGGGGAAAAAAAACACAAGTACCGTATATACTCGAGTATAAGCCGAGAATTTCAGCCCATTTTTTTAGGCTGAAATTGCCCCTCGAGTCATGCCCAGGGGTCGGCAGGGGAGGGGGAGCAGCAGCTGTCTAATCATACTCACCTGCTCCTGGCGCGGTCCCTGCACATCCCTGGTTCTCCTGGCGCTGACAGCTTCTTCCTGTATTGAGCAGTCACATGGTACCGCTCATTACAGTAATGAATATGGACCCCACTCCACTCCCATAGGGGTGGAGCTGCATATTCATTACTGTAATGAGCGGTACCGGTGACCGCTCAACGCTGGAAGAAGCTGCCGGTACCTGGAGAACCAGGGACGTGCAGGGAGCAGGGGAGTATGATGGGGGCAGGGTGCGATATTCACCTGTTCCTCGTTCCACCGTCGGCGCCGCTGTGTCTTCTGTGTCCTCTGCAGTGACGCTCAGGTCAGAGGGCGCGATGACGCAATTAGTGTGCGCACCACCCTCTGCCTGAACATCAGTGCGGAGGACGGGGAAGACACAGTGGCACCCAGCGGTGGAACGGAGGACAGGTGACTATAGCAAGTGCCAGGGGCCTGAGCAACGAGAGATGAGTATGTGATTTATTTATTTATTTATTTAAATCGCAGCAACAGCAAATGGGGCAAATATCTCTATGGAGCATCTTATGGGGCCATGTGCAGCATTATATGGGGCAAATGTGTCTATGGAGCATCTTATGGGGCCATGTGCAGCATTATATGTGGCAAATATCTCTATGGAACATCTTATGGGGCCATAATCAGCATTTGTGCAGCATTATACGGGGCAAATGTGTCTATGGAGCATCTTATGGGGCCATGTGCAGCATTACTGCTGCACAAGGTGGCTCTTTTAGTTTATAACGGCTGGAGGGGGGTGACAGTGGCCCTTTATACTCGGGTCGGCTTATACTCTAGTATATACGGTAACTATCCATGCAAAACCGCTTATATTTTAAGCAGCGTTTTTCCAGTAGAAGAATCTGCAGAAAACATTAAACATGTGCAGATACTCTTACTGTGAGGATTTTATTTCTGTATAGGATAACAGCCATAATAAGTGTAAACATGTAGAGTGCAGCTGTACCTGACTGGTGGAGATGTCCGATCCCCCGGCATAGGGCTCGTGGTTGGGAGTGCCTTGGTTTCCATGACTGGGATTTCCTGTTCCAGTCCAACTATAATCATCGCCTCTAACTGAGTGGATCAGGTCATTCAAGTACTTGTAATACAGATTGCTCGAGAGGAAGCCAGGCAAGAATACCTGAAATACAAATATCCAATCATCTTAGTTAATCAGAAGAAAATATAATTGATAAACACTTCAGTGACGGTCAGCAGTCAGTTGTAGACATATAGGAGGGATTCCCAACCTGAGACTATACATTGAATTAACCCCTTCACGACATATTTATGTCATAGGTCGAGTCCCTGTCTTTGATGAGTGTTCCGATGTGGAGACCAAATCTTTCCCCACACATGACCGCTGATTTAATCAGCTGCCATGAGCTTTTAATAGCAGTGAGTGGATCGGCTGTTATCATGTTAAATCCCATTGTCAATCTGTAGCAGCGGAATTTAACATGCGCCAGTGGGAAGTAAGTCATTCTGGCCCCAGGTCATGTGATCGCGGGGCGCCAATGGGTTGTCATGACAGCCGGGGGTCTACGGAAGACCCCTGTGCCTGTCATTACGATGCTCCTGTGAACGTCAGCTCGTGGCTGGCCTTCATAGGAGATCGTGATTTCTCCTACACATCGCAGAGCTGAAGCACTGCTATGTGGAGCACAGTTGATCAGACGATCACAGCTTCAAGTCTCCTAAATAAAAGTAAAAGAAAAAGTTTATAAAAATATTAAAAAAATAAAAGTTCAAATGAACCCACAATTTTCCCACATTGAAAATAAAAAAAAAAAAATTGTTATTGCTGTGTTCAGAGATGTCCGATCAAAGAAAAAAAAAAAAAAAAGGAATTACTCCCATCAGTAAATGACTTCACGAGAAAGAAAAATCAAAATGCCAAAATTATGTTTTTTGGCAGCTCCAACCTTACAATAAAATGCAATAAGAGGCAATTAGACCATTATATCTACGCCAAGATGGTATCATTAAAAACATCAGCTCAGGACACACCAAGCCCTGAATCCCAAAAAATGGGTCTCAGAAAATGGTGTCAAATGTAAAAGCTATTTGGATTTTTTTTTCACAACCTTAATAAAAAGTAAACTATCCATGTTTGAGATGTGCGTACTCATACTAACCTGGGGAATCATATTGCCAGGTCAGTTATAGTATATAGAGAATATGGTAATTGAAAAAAAAATTAAAAAAACTTGTGGAATTGCACTTTTATTAGAAACATCAATGCACTTGGAATTTTACTGTTTTCCAGCACACTATATGGTAAAATCAATGGTGTCATTCAAAAGTACAATGCGTCTCGCAAAAAAACAAGCCCTCAAACGGCTATATTAACAAAAATATAAAAAAGTTATGGCTGTTGGAAGAAGGGGAGGGAAAAACAAATGAAAAAACTGAAATTGGTCCAGGGGTGAAGGTGTTAAGATCAGAAATGTAAAAGCATTACAAGATTTTTTTTTTCTCAACACAAGTGGATGTTCTGCTCCAGTCTGCAAAAACATAAAAAAGTGCATTTGTGCCATAACATCACCTTCTCCATGGTGGTCCAAGCCTGACGTAATGGAGTGGTGAAGCAGTTTGGGAGAGGGCCTCCTTCCCGGCAAATGTTGGATTCAATTTCCAGCCGCACGGAGTCATCAAAGCCTAAGGGGTGTGTAGCTTGTAAGGAAAAATACCTAAAGGCAAGATATATTGCTGTGAGCCATACAATACTACAGAGGTGTTCAGCACACGACCACGCGACGTGAAATCATTGATGCTCAGAGAACAACAAACACACTCTGCTAAGAAGAAACAGAATATGGACTGTTGTGGTTTATTGTCCAAATGATTGGAATAAAGCACAAAGCACGTCAGGTATGTCAGACCCAAAGGGGTTTACCACTACCTCGTCACCTATTCTTAGGAAACATCATCAATAGAAGTCCACAGGACAACAGCAGGAATGAACTAACCTTCACCGAGACACAGGCCGTGACCAAGGTCCGGGATTGACTGAAACGTTGGTCCCCACTGTAAATATGGACCTAACCGCATCTCCCAAATAAATACTTTGCTGCCGAATCACCAAAGTGTTTATATCAGAAAAGGGACATAAAACACTTTGAAAAGTTGCAAATTTTGAGACTTTTGGGCAACCCTGCCAGAATGTGAGGAGCTAAGGAAGGACGGGGTGTGACTATGTCCACCCATCAAAATTGCAACTGGAGTAAGATTTCTGGCGAGGTGCACAGACGAAATGTGACAATCATTAAGTGGAGGGCGCCTCTTGAATTCGGCCCATTTTACTCCTGCACGGCCCTCAGTAAGACTTGTGAACGAAACACTTTATGCAATTTAAGGCAAAGTCCTTAATTCATTGAGTGCCGTGGTTGACTACTCTGCAGTGGTTGGATATATGTCCTACCAGAAGACAGTAGAAGACTTCCCTGAGGGCTGACAATATATAGGTCAGTTTATATTAAAAAAAAAAGGGGGACCATGCCTGGATCTAAAGACCAGTCTTGACCACCAGGTCTCTGGATCCAAGCTAAATGCCTCAGACATATATGTAGCAGTTTTGTCAGGGCCGGGTCTTTCGATATGAGTACAGTAGACATTTTACGAACATGTGAAACGGGCCTATGATGCTGCAGGTCCAATACCTCCTCACCGATCAGTCACTTTCACCTCCGGCAGTGGTCGAAGGTAAATACTGTATGACGCGGAGCACCACAGCTCCTTACACTGTGTATAGACCATAGCCGGGGGCTGCAGATCAACTATTATTTAGGAGAACAGGAGCTGATCTGCAGCAAACTGCAAAGAGCTTTATTAGTCTGCTCTCTACATCTGGCCACTGCCAGAGGTGATAACGACTGATCAGTGGGAGTGACGGACCGGCACCAATCTTATATCTGATGACCCCTGAAATCACCAGGTCATTTAAAGCCATTTTTACCTTAATGGCTTTCCTTTAACTTTATCTTAAAGGGGTATACCTTTCTCCAATAAGTAGTAGGTGTAATATTAGCAAATACCTAAAATGTAGTATAGTTCTTCTGATTCGCTACATCAGGACCTTAGGTATCCATGGTTACGACTACTAGCAACTAGCTAACTGTCACTATCAGTGGTCGTAACCATGGATGCCTAAGGTCCTGCAATGCCAGAACAGGAGGAGAGAGACATAGCTAATCAGAAAAACTGTGCTACATTTCTAATTGGAGATATTTGCTAATTTTATTATTACAGCTACTACATACTGGGATAGGATCTTGCGGATGAGAATAAGCCTTTGGCGAATGCTATTTTAAGCAGCCCCTTTTGACTTTTGTGCTGCTAGATCACAGCGGATGATTCTGAACCTGCTTGTCTCACTATCTGCACTTTACAGTAACAGTCAGGGCATAAAAAAAATCCCAAAGCTTCCGGCTTTCAGTACAAACACATTTACTATAATTAGAAGCAACTTTAACAGCGCGGCAATGAGATCTTATATCCCGTGCTCAGTCACAAGTCACTGGGAACCCAGGCCTTGGAATTACGACAACAACCAAAACACAGTAAAATGAAATAACCTGAAAAATGTTTCAGAATCAGACCCATATAACAGATGTTTTCATATAACTGACATCATCTGCAGAAAAAATATATTTAAAAAAAAAAAAGTTATTCCAATAATTAAAGATCCACTTCTTACTTATCATAAAGGATCATGGCGTCGTTCTGGGCCTCCTGTCCATCATACTGTCCATTTTTGGCTGCAAGTTGCGACTGGAAGTTATCAGCAGCCAACCAGAACTGTAATATGTTCAAGGCATCTTCCTTCTCCATGTACTAGAGGAAGAGAAAAAAAATACTTTATATAATAAAAGTCAGTAAGATAAAATATACATAGCAAAAATGACTAAAATAAAAAAAAAACACTTTTAAATATTCATCAAAAAAATAATACAAGTAAAGACATTTTGATGTAAGAGAAGAAATTTCATCCACATGCTGTGGAACAAGATCTGGAGAGGAAAGTGATCTGTGCTTTAGCATTTGTAACTTTACACTGTGGAGTTTTATTATTTAACCATTTGGAATATAGCAATGGAGGGTGTATTTTCAAGTTTTAGATGTTATCCCCTATCCATGGGTTAGAGAATAACTTCCCAATCGCTGGAGGCCCAACTGCTGGGACCTCATGTATCCTGAGAATCAGGAAACTGAAGATCCCCATGAGAATGGAGCAGAAGTCGATCATGCGCACTGCCACTTCTTTCATTAACCCCTTAACCCCCAAGGGTGGTTTGCACGTTAATGACCGGGCCAATTTTTACAATTCTGACCACTGTCCCTTTATGAGGTTATAACTCTGGAACGCGTCAACAGGTCTTGGCGATTCTGACAATGTTTTCTCGTGACATATTGTACTTCATGATAGTGGTAAAATTTATTCGATATAACTTGCGTTTATTTGTGAAAAAAACGGGAATCTGGCGAAAATTTTGAAAATTTCGCAATTTTCCAACTTTCAATTTTTATGCCCTTAAATCACAGACATATGTCACGCAAAAAACTTAATAAGTAACATTTCCCACATGTCTACTTTACATCAGTACAATTTTGGAACCAAAATTTTTTTTTTGTTAGGGAGTTATAAGGGTTAAAAGTTGACCAGAAATTTCTCATTTTTACAACACCATTTTTTTTAGGGACCACATCTCATTTGAAGTCATTTTGAGGGGTCTATATGATAGAAAATACCCAAGTGTGACACCATTCTAAAAACTGCACCCCTCAAGGTGCTCAAAACCACATTCAAGAAGTTTATTAACCCTTCAGGTGTTTCACAGGAATTTTTGGAATGTTTAAATAAAAATGAACATTTAACTTTTTTTCACACAAAATTTATTTCAGCTCCAATTTGTTTTATTTTACCAAGGGTAACAGGAGAAAATGGACCCCAAAAGTTGTTGTACAATTTGTCCTGAGTACGCTGATACCCCATATGTGGGGGTAAACCACTGTTTGTGCGCATGGCAGAGCTCGGAAGGAAAGGAGCGCCATTTGACTTTTCAATGCAAAATTGACTGGAATTGAGATGGGACGCCATGTTGCGTTTGGAGAGCCCCTGATGTGCCTAAACATTAAACCCCCCACAAGTGACACCATTTTGGAAAGTAGACCCCCTAAGGAACTTATCTAGATGTGTTTTGAAAGCTTTGAACCCCCAAGTGTTTCACTACAGTTTATAACGCAGAGCCGTGAAAATAAAAATTCTTTTTTTTTTTTTTTTCTTCACAAAAATGATTTTTTAGCCCCCTGCTTTGTATTTTTACAAGGGTAACAGAATAAATTGGACCCCAAAAGTTGTTGTCCAATTTGTCCTGAGTACGCTGATACCCCATATGTTGGGGGGAACCACTGTTTGGGCGCATGACAGAGCTTGGAATGGAAGGAGCGCCATTTGGAATGCAGACAAATGGATTGGTCTGCAGGCGTCACGTTGCATTTGCAGAGCCCCTGATGTACCCAAACCATACAAACCCCCCACAAGTGACCCCATATTGGAAACTAGACCTCCCAAGGAACTTATCTAGATGTGTTGTGAGAACTTTGATCCCCCAAGTGTTTCACTACAGTTTACAGCGCAGAGCCGTGAAAATAAAAAAAAAAAATTTTCCCAGAAAAATGATTTTTAGCCCCCCAAATTTTTATTTTCCCAAGGATAACAAAAGAACTTAGACCCCAAAAGTTGTTGTCCAATTTGTCCCGAGTACGCTGATACCCCATATGTTGGTGTAAACCCCTGTTTGGGCGCACGGGAGACCTCGGAAGGGAAGGAGCACTGTTTTACTTTTTCAACGCAGAATTGGCTGGAATTGAGATCGGACGCCATGTCGCGTTTGGAGAGCCCCTGATGTGCCTGAACAGTGGAAACCCCCCCAATTCTACCTGAAACCCTAATCCAAACACACCCCTAACCCTAATCCCAACGGTAACCCTAACCACACCCCTAGCCCTGACACACCCATAATTCTAATCCCAACCCTAATCCCAAACGTAAATGTAATCCAAACCCTAACTTTAGCCCCAACCCTAACCTTACCTCCAACCCTAGCCCTAACCCTAACCCTAGCCCTAATGGGAAAATGGAAATAAATACATTTTTTTATATTTAATTATTCTTCCCTAACTAAGGGGGTGATGAAGGGGGGGTTTGATTTACTTTTATAGCGTTTTTTATATCAGATTTTTATGATTGGCAGCTGTCACATACTAAAAGACGCTTTTTATAGCAAAAAAGTTTTAGCGTCTCCACATTTTGAGAGCTATAATTTTTCCATATTTTGGTCCACAGAGTCATGTGAGGTCTTGTTTTGTTGCAGGACGAGTTGACGTTTTTATTGGTAACATTTTCGGACACGTGACAGTTTTTGATCACTTTTTATTCCCATTTTTGTGAGGCAGAATGACCAAAAACCAGCTATTCATGAATTTCTTTTGGGGGAGGCGTTTATACCGTTCCGCGTTTGGTAAAATTGATAAAGCAGTTTTATTCTTTGGGTCAGTACGATTACAGCGATACCTCATTTATATCATTTTTTTATGTTTTGGCGCTTTTATACGATAAAAACTATTTTATAGAAAAAATAATTATTTTGGTATCGCTTTATTCTCAGGACTATAACTTTTTTATTTTTTCTTTGATGACGCTGTATGGCGGCTCGTTTTTTGCGGGACAAGATGACGTTTTCAGCGGTACCATGGTTATTTATATCCGTCTTTTTGATCGCGTGTTATTCCACTTTTTGTTCGGCGGTATGGTAATAAAGCGTTGTTTTTTTGGCTCTTTTTTTTTCCTTACGGTGTTTACTGAAGGGGTTAACTAGTAGGACAGTTTTATAGGTGCGGTCGTTACGGACGCGGCGATACTAAATAGGTGTACTTTTATTGTTTTGGTTTTTTTATTTAGATAAAGAAATGTATTTATGGGAATAATATTTTTTTTTCCTTTATTTAGGATTTTTTTTTTTATTTTTTTTTTTTAGACATGTGGAACATTTTTTTTTTTTTTACTTTTTTACTTTGTCCCAGGGGGGGACATCACAGATCGGTGATCTGACAGTTTGCACAGCACTCTGTCAGATCAGCGATCTTACTTAGAGCACTGCAGGCTTACCAGCGCCTGCTCTGAGCAGGCACTCGGTAAGCCACCTCCCTCCCTGCAGGACCCGGATGCCGCGGCCATCTTGGATCCGGGACCTGCAGCGAGGAAGGAGGTAGAAGACCCTCGGAGCAACGCGATCACATCGCGTTGCTCCGGGGGTCTCAGGGAAGCCCGCAGGGACCCCCCTCCCTGTGCGATGCATCCCTATACCGCCGGCACACCGGCGGTTAATGTGCCGGGGGCGGTCCGTGACCGCTCCTGGCACATAGTGCCAGATGTCAGCTGTGATATGCAGCTGACACCCGGCCGCAATCGGCCACGCTCCCCACCGTGAGCGCGGCCGATCGCGTATGACGTACTATCCCGTCGGTGGTCATACGGGCCCACCCCACCTCGACGGGATAGTACGTCATATGTCAGAAAGGGGTTAATATTGGTCCATTTAAGACCGACGGAGAGCTGCGCTCGGCTATCTCCGGGGGTCCATTTAAGACCTGTTGAGTTCTGCACTCGGCTATCTCCGGGGGTCCCTTTAAGACCTGTCTAGAGCTGCACTCGGCTATCTCCGGGGTCCCTTTAAGACCTGTCGAGAGCTGCACGTGGCTGTCTCTTAAGACCAGACGAGAGTTGCACTGCACTCAGCCTTCTCCGAGGGTCCTTTTAAAGGACCACTGTCACCCCCTCCAGCCGTTATAAACTAAAAGAGCCACCTTGTGCAGCAGTAATGCTGCAGTCTAACAAGGTGGCTCTTTTAGTTTTTGATTCATTTATTCCCTCAATAAAGCGGTTTAAAATTTGCCCTAAAAACCTGTCTGTAGACCTGGAGGCGGTCCGAAGCCTCCTCTATGAATCTCCCAACGGCTGTCACTCTTCTCTTCTGGGGATGTGGTCGCCGCCCCCTTCGCGCTGTTTCTTCTTAAATCCGGCGCCTGCGCTGTGCGTGCCTGCCTGGGGCAGGCGCAGTCTTCATTGTCCGTCATAGGTCAGATGCAGGGTGCCTGACTGCGCCTGTGCGGGCAGTGCGCCCACCCTGTTGCTGAATTCCCGCCCTGCACTGTGTTATTCATTATGCACAGTGCGGGGCTGGGGTTCCTGGGCATGCGCACTGCGCTGTTCAGACGCTCCCCCAGCTCAGACGCTCCCCCAGCTCCCCCGCCTTCCAGCGTTGTTATTTGCGGCTGCTTCATTCCAAACGCTGGCAAGGAAACCTGTATATTACGGCAACGCTGGAAGGCGGGGGACCGGGGGAGCGTCTGAACAGCGCAGTGCGCATGCCCAGGAACCCCAGCCCCGCACTGTGCATAATGAATAACAGTGCGGGGCGGGGATTCAGCAACAGGGTGGGCGCACTGCCCGCACAGGCGCAGTCAGGCACCCTGCATCTGACCTATGACGGACAATGAAGACTGCGCCTGCCCCAGGCAGGCACGCACAGCGCAAGCGCCGGATTTAAGAAGAAACAGTGCGAAGGGGGCGGCGACCATCGCCCCTGAAGAGAAGAGTGACGGCAGTTGGGAGATTCACAGAGGAGGCTTCGGACCGCCTCCAGGTCTACAGACAGGTTTTTAGGGCAAATTTTAAAACGCTTTATTGAGGGAATAAATGAATCAAAAACTAAAAGAGCCACCTTGTTAGACTGCAGCATTACTGCTGCACAAGGTGGCTCTTTTAGTTTATAACGGCTGGAGGGGGTGACAGTGGCCCTTTAAGAATGAATGATTAATCGACACTCCATTCACACATGGCTTTTCAGAGCCCCGGCTCTCAGGATTGATGGGGTTCCCAGAGGTCAGACCCCCAGCAATCAGGAAGCCATCCCCTATCCCAGTTTCAACTTGGAAATAGCCTTAACATTGATAATGGCAGTGACTCCTAAGGTTCCCATATACCGGTTAAAGGTGGTGAAATATACGGTACTTAAGTATAAGTGGAATCAGCCAACAGTCTAAGGCTATGTGCACACTTAGGAAATGCGGTGCAGAATTATCTGCACAAACTCTGCATCTCCTGGCAGAATCCGCAGCTGCGTTTTTTATGCATTTTTAGTGAGTTTTTTTGTGCAGATTTTATTTCTATAATGGACGGGTGCAGAAACGATGCAGAACTGCACAAAAAGATTTTTCTGCACCATGTGCACAGCTTTTTTTTCACATTGATTTACATTGTACTGTAAATCACAGTGCAGTTCTGCAGCGTTTCTGCTGCAGAAAAATCTGCTGCAGATCTGCACCAAATCTGCATCGTGTGCACATACCCTAATGTGTATGGGAGGCTCTCGTCTCTCCCATACCAGGCGATGTTGGGGGGCGCAGAGGGAGGAATCAGCCTTTGGCATTTCAGACGTTTATTCAGCAAAGAAATAAGCCACCACCAGGAGCGTCAGTGTCTCGCTCATAGAAAACAAGGCTATGCTCGGCCGAGCGGTCCAGTGTTCGGGAGTGGGAAGAGAAAGCTGTCGGCCGACCAGTATCTAATGTGTATGCAGGCCTTTAGGATAATCAACAGATAGCAATAACGGAGTACTACAGCGTGAACAAAAATATAAACAAGAATAATAAGAAATATTAGTATTATTATAATTATTATATATATTACTTTGTATAATAAATATTATACAAATGTTGAGATCTCTGCTTGCAGTCAGTCAATAGGAACACTCCCTGTTTACTTCCTGGGGTGAAAAAAGTTGTCAGAGTCGGTAACTACCTGTGTGCACCATCACATGGCCTGGGACGATGATTATCCAGAAAAGCTGCAAATGAAAGATCCTCTCAAATGAAACCAAGTAGAGTTCTTAAAGGGGTTTTCCAGTACTTTATATTAATGGCCTGTCCTTAGGATAAGTTAATGTCAGATGGGTCTGGTGCGACAACCTGAACAGCCACCGATCAGCTGTTCTCGGTGCTGGTGTTGGCAGGATGTGCCGCAGCCGAGAGCCGTGTACTGCCTTTTGTAATAAAGCGAGTGGTACGGCAGTACCCGGCTGTAGCCACTACTCTCAAGGAGGAGTCAAGACCAATTACCACTGTCTATTAACCAAACACCCCAGGGGTCGTAATCAGGCAGAACAGGCAGAGAAAAATTAACATAGCCACAGATCACTACCATTATCGTGATGTCTTTGCAGCAATAGCTGTCTTATTTGCTGTAAGGAGCAATATCTCGGCTTCCTGTTCTAGACAAGCTTGTGTAATAAGAGAAAAGAGAAGAGCAGTGTAATAGTAATGAGCAGAGTATACGGGAAAGTGAGAGGAGCGGCAGTGAGAGCACAAGCCGTCCACGCGTAATGGGTGACTACACAGGATGTAATAACCCTCCATAGTAGAGCACTCACCTCGGAGAAATAAAAGAGCGCCGACTCGCAGAATAAGATATCAGACAGGTACACCGTGCCACTGGTCAGCACCTCAATCTGGTATTTACAGAAATGCTGACTTCGCAAAAATTCTGAAAAGTGCCTGTAAAACGAGGAAAAAAAAAAGTGTTACTTCTATCATTTATATAGCTGGGTTAGTCATCTGGCTCAGCCCATAATGCTATTAACATAGCAACATGTTCTACCTCCGATAATGCAACCGCTAGATCCGGTCCATCAGCCATGACTCTGGTCGCTGGGAGAGAGCCACCTCTTACCGGATGGCATCCACGGCTCATAGGAGTCACAGTGTGGCAATGACGTCGTGCCAGGCCGGCTACTCAAGAGGAGCCGGGGACGCAGCCAGGTAACCACATTACAATAACAGGGACACTTACAGTCCATGTGCGGACTATTCTCATCCAGCTCTGCTACACGTGTCTTCCTGGATTATATATTTACCATCACTATTATATCCACTTTTGGCTCAAAAATGGTCTACAACACTAGAACAGAAACTGCATTTATGATTCTAGTCTATAAGGAGTCCTATAAGACCCACCATAAGGGGATCTGGTAGAATCTTTTAGAAAACGGATCTGTTTAATTTAGATGATTAAAACAGAACCCATGAAGAGACACTGAAAACGTTTTAGCCTACCAATATGGGTAATGCCGGTTTCACATACTCGTGTATCTCGGCCCAAGTATGGTCTGTGATGTCCGTCTCCTGACACAAGCAGTCTGATCGGCATGTATGAGACCACCGGCATTGCACATCGGCGTAATGTCAGTCTTTAAAACCGGCTGATGCCAGGACTTACTGCAGCTGATCAGTGGGGTCGCGAGACCCCTCACCAAACTAGTATTTATGACCCATCTCAGGAAAAGGTGGCGACAATAAATGTCATTTAAAAGGATTAATGGCTTAGTCTACTTGAAAAATGTACCTCCCGATACCAGGCATTTATGCAAGAGCTGAAGACAAAACCAACCAGTGTGTGGGAATATTTAACGAATTTCTCCTGAGAGCCAAGTATACTTTCGGCTCGGAATATTTAATAGTCTTAAACAAATGTTGATAACTTACTCTTGCTCCATGGCATTAAATACTATGGACTGTGCAGTAACAAAGCAGTTGGGGTCCACTTGTCCGTCCTCGCCACAGATCTTTGCTGCAAATAATAAAATATAGACAGCCATCAGACAATGCTACCCGATGGGAGAGAGTGCGCTCAGTCTAGCTTAAAAGGAAAGAAGAACAAACGTGCTATAAACCCATAGATTCTGAACATGGTGTATTCATGAAGATAGCATTGGTCACCCACTGCAGTGATTACCAGGCTGATACACACAGACAGCTGTCAATCACTACGGAGGAGTAAGGAGAGGCAGAAGGAGAACGTTCCTCAAGAACGCACCCAGCTCAAACTAACTTTCTAATATTTTGGGTAATGGTAGCGCAGATCTGTACAGAAGCCATGCTGCCCACCACAAGGGGACAGTCCAGTTTTATATCCCCCTAGATAATCCTTTGTCACTGAGCTCTAAATCATGGTCCTTATACAAAACCCGTAATTCCCGGACTAACCGCAGGCCTCCCGTTCTACTTACAGCCTCATAGACACCTATCAGGCTGTAAGTCTGGGATGGGAAACCCAGGATCAGTGCGGGAATTGTGGTCTGTATACAGCCTGGCCTAATATATGGCCACTATCAAAAGAAATTCCAGATATGGGACCCTCTTCATTTTGTTAAGCCAAAAGAAAAAACAAATGTCTGTCTGAGGGGTCTGAATCAGAAAACACAATGAAGGTGGTCAGCTTGTTGCCATTCGGTTTATTGACGTGCATCATTACATTGCTTTTAGCAGCGATACAGACTAATGGTACTTTTATGACAGACTGTCCCCTTCAAAAATAAATACGGTAAGATCCTGAGCCTCCACACAGCCCGGTATGCTGTATTGGCGACACCACTGTAGCTTACCAGATTCTTAACCTACTAATTAGCTAGCAAGAAGTAAAAAATTACCAAGATCCCTCCCAATTTCTCCACCAGCTTTTTCTGAGTTTTCTATGGAGATCCATCCACATGACCGCTGAAGCCAATTACTAGCCAGATATACACTCACTGGCCACTTTATTAGGTACACCTGTCCAACTTCTTGTTAACACTTAATTTCTAATCAGCCAATCACATGGCGGCAACTCAGTGCATTTAGGCATGTAGACATGGTCAAGACAATCTCCTGCAGTTCAACCGAGCATCAGTATGGGGAAGAAAGGTGATTTGAGTGCCTTTGAACGTGGCATGGTTGTTGGTGCCAGAAGGGCTGGTCTGAGTATTTCAGAAACTGCTGATCTACTGGGATTTTCACGCACAACCATCTCTAGGGTTTACAGAGAATGGTCCGAAAAAGAAAAAAAATCCAGTGAGCGGCAGTTCTGTGGGCGGAAATGCCTTGTTGATGCCAGAGGTCAGAGGAGAATGGGCAGACTGGTTCGAGCTGATAGAAAGGCAACAGTGACTCAAATCGCCACCCGTTACAACCAAGGTAGGCCTAAGAGCATCTCTGAACGCACAGTGCGTCGAACTTTGAGGCAGATGGGCTACAGCAGCAGAAGACCACACCGGGTACCACTCCTTTCAGCTAAGAACAGGAAACTGAGGCTACAATTTGTACAAGCTCATCGAAATTGGACAGTAGAAGATTGGAAAAACGTTGCTTGGTCTGATGAGTCTCGATTTCTGCTGCGACATTCGGATGGTAGGGTCAGAATTTGGCGTAAACAACATGAAAGCATGGATCCATCCTGCCTTGTATGGAGCATCTTTGGGATGTGCAGCCGACAAATCTGCGGCAACTGTGTGATGCCATCATGTCAATATGGACCAAAATCTCTGAGGAATGCTTCCAGCACCTTGTTGAATCTATGCCACGAAGAATTGAGGCAGTTCTGAAGGCAAAAGGGGGTCCAACCCGTTACTAGCATGGTGTACCTAATAAAGTGGCCGGTGAGTGTATTTGCCAGCAGGGATTTGGCGGGAGCATCACGTGGATTTCTCTCTTTTCGACAGGAAAATCAAGTAGTGGATACCGCTGAGGGACTGATCAGGTGAGGAATGCGGTATTGTTTTTTTATTATAGCATATCCAGCGGTTTTTTTTTTTTGTTTTTTTTGTTTGTTTGGTTTTTTTAATTACAGATAAGTTCTTAAACATTAGGAAATTGCCTTTCATACACTAACAGTGGCTCCATGTGGAAAATTCACTGAGATTGAGAAACTTTTGATCACAGCAAAAATATTTTTATTTTTGGATTTCTAAATTATCTTGATTAAAAATAAATAAATAATAATCCTTAGGCTTGCTCACTCACCTACTATGTCACTCCTGATTTCCTCGCTGATGGGTATAGGTTTAGCAGCATCCGGAGAAATGTATTTGGTGAAGGTGTGAACAGCGTCGCGCTCTATACCTGTAACAGAAGAGCGGTGTTAGCCTAGATACAACACTGTCTGGGATGTGCAGTAAGGTGTGATAAGGGGGGATACGTGCAGAGACCGCTGCAGCCTCACAGATGCACATGCAGAATGAATAAGATCACACTTAAATTATTCTACACGATTTCTGTTTTTGAGCCGTATCACAAGCCCCACAAATGTCGGGACGATATTGTCTGCACAGCCAGTACCCGAGATTACAGCACATCTGAGAAAGGCTCTCGGCTCTCCATAGACTGCTGGAGCCTTTTAATGCATCTACATTTTGAAGGCAAAGATCCACTAGGAAAACTAATTTCCATATCCCTCCCTTGACTATATGGACCTCATTGAGGACTGTGCCTTATTGGGACCCCTACACCATGAGCAAGATCAGTATGCTGCTCCCCAAAAAAGCACGTCTTGCTTCAGGTGATTCAGCTAATGTATGCATTACATGATGTGCAAGTCATTTTACTGGTGGAGATATAATACCACATGCAGGGAAATGTATGGAAATTTACCATGTCTCCCAAAGATCACAAATGATTGCCGCAGGTTAGAGAGGTCACACCAGCTTCTATACATACAAGGGTTGTCTTCAATTTAATCAATAAATTGAGTGGCGCTACGTATTACAGGGTTCTCATTCCTGCTGCGAATAAAACAATCTCCACCAATGATTGTATGCGTAATAAATAGGTTAAAAAGTTGGATATATAATATCCGTATTCGCGCTAATAAAAACCCCAAGAAAAAAAGGACATAAAATGCTCACTATTGAATGTAGCCAATAATAAAGCCAATAATAAATAACTCCATTGCTGTAAATAAAAAATAATAGCACAATATGAAGATCACTCCCAACTTGTAAGTGATAGTAAATGTCTTACCCTGCACCAATATTCAGGATAGTGTATGGGGTGCCTGGTTGCAGACTGTGATCCTCACATTGGATGAGATGCTGGGTTGCAGGCTGTATTAGTCCGGCGTCGGCTCACAACGTTGTGTTGAAGAAAAAAAAAATCGCTGATTCTGCTCGCGTACGGCGGTTGCCTCGGCCGATGGCAGCTCACCGTTACGCCCAGCTTTCGCTTGCGATGGTTGGTGCTCGTGCATGCAGGTGAGTGTCCTTCGAAGTGCGCGGTGTGAAAGACAGCGTTACGAAAGGACCTGTGTGCGCGAGTAACGTGACCACCCACGTGAATGGAAGATGCACTACGGATGGCGGTAGGGACCAAAGAAGATCGACGCGTTTCGGAGACGTCTGTCTCCTTCCTCAGGAATGGGCCCTACCCCATAGTCACTGCCCTTATAACCGCCATCCGTCCATTCAAATTACTGAAATCCAAAAAGCTCCACCCCACTATTTAGTCCATTGGGAACAACAGTGTTTAGGGTGAAGATCCATCTCGTCTCTTGACATGGCTTTGATGAAATTGCCACCCCTCCAATGTGGAGATATTTTCTCGATACCTGTAACCTCTGTACCCGACATGGATCCATTATGCTGTTCCAAAAAATGCTTAGAAAGAGGGTGCCCCATAAATTTCTTCTTAATGTTCTGAATATGCTCGCTGATCCTTATTTTAAGCGGTCTTTTTGTACGACCTATATATACCTTATTGCAGGAACATCTAATAGCATATATAACCCCTTTAGTTGAGCAAGTAATGAAATCCTTTATAATAAATTCAGTCTTGTCTTTACAGAACTTGCTTTGCTTTCTAGTTTGTACCTGTTTACACATGGTACATGTTTGACATGGAAAAAAGCCTTTTAACAACTCCCGAGATAATGTGGTTTGTTTCAAGTCAGATTTATTTTGTATAGTAGGAGCTATAAGATTACCTAAATTCCGGCATTTTCACATATTTATATATTATATATATTATATTAATATATTATATATTTTGAGAAAAATAGTGAAAAAACATTGGCACGTTTTAAAAAACGATAAGATCTTGGGGGACACATTATCAAATCAGCCTCGCTTTATATATAAAAAATGCCGGAATTTAGGTAATCTTATAGCTCCTACTATACAAAATAAATCTGACTTGAAACAAACCACATTATCTCGGGAGTTGTTAAAAGGCTTTTTTCCATGTCAAACATGTACCATGTGTAAACAGGTACAAACTAGAAAGCAAAGCAAGTTCTGTAAAGACAAGACTGAATTTATTATAAAGGATTTCATTACTTGCTCAACTAAAGGGGTTATATATGCTATTAGATGTTCCTGCAATAAGGTATATATAGGTCGTACAAAAAGACCGCTTAAAATAAGGATCAGCGAGCATATTCAGAACATTAAGAAGAAATTTATGGGGCACCCTCTTTCTAAGCATTTTTTGGAACAGCATAATGGATCCATGTCGGGTACAGAGGTTACAGGTATCGAGAAAATATCTCCACATTGGAGGGGTGGCAATTTCATCAAAGCCATGTCAAGAGCAGAGACGAGATGGATCTTCACCCTAAACACTGTTGTTCCCAATGGACTAAATAGTGGGGTGGAGCTTTTTGGATTTCAGTAATTTGAATGGACGGATGGCGGTTATAAGGGCAGTGACTATGGGGTAGGGCCCATTCCTGAGGAAGGAGACAGACGTCTCCGAAACGCGTCGATCTTCTTTGGTCCCTACCGCCATCCGTAGTGCATCTTCCATTCACGTGGGTGGTCACGTTACTCGCGCACACAGGTCCTTTCGTAACGCTGTCTTTCACACCGCGCACTTCGAAGGACACTCACCTGCATGCACGAGCACCAACCATCGCAAGCGAAAGCTGGGCGTAACGGTGAGCTGCCATCGGCCGAGGCAACCGCCGTACGCGAGCAGAATCAGCGATTTTTTTTCTTCAACACAACGTTGTGAGCCGACGCCGGACTAATACAGCCTGCAACCCAGCATCTCATCCAATGTGAGGATCACAGTCTGCAACCAGGCACCCCATACACTATCCTGAATATTGGTGCAGGGTAAGACATTTACTATCACTTACAAGTTGAGAGTGATCTTCATATTGTGCTATTATTTTTTATTTACAGCAATGGAGTTATTTATTATTGGCTTTATT
Organism: Ranitomeya variabilis; assembly: GCF_051348905.1. Lineage (NCBI taxonomy): Eukaryota > Metazoa > Chordata > Amphibia > Anura > Dendrobatidae > Ranitomeya > Ranitomeya variabilis. The sequence continues at coordinate 76,382,105 of NC_135234.1, forward strand.
ATTGGCTACATTCAATAGTGAGCATTTTATGTCCTTTTTTTCTTGGGGTTTTTATTAGCGCGAATACGGATATTATATATCCAACTTTTTAACCTTGTCTTCAATTTACCCACCTTCTTTAAAATACCCTTACATGGCCAGTCTGATCCTCCGTTACTGAGAAATCAGCATTTTAATTGCTATGTAACTGAGGCTGAAACCTTGGTCACTCCAGCTCTATTGCTGCAGCCTCCCACTTCACTGACTGCTTGTTTGTCTGAAGTCTTCCAGCATAGAGGCCGTCACAATTAGCTTTTACCAATGCAGGAAGCCTCTGCTAAAAAGCATTACAAAATGCCCATAAACTCATTGGTTGTTCATCTATTACACAGACAGTTCATGTTCACATATTAAGAGATGCTCTTCACTTAAAAAAAAAAAAACAGGGGTGAAAAACCTTCATTTTTTTTTAATAAACCACCCAGAAGGATCTAAAATAATATAATGAGGTATAAGTATAGAGACCCTACGGGCCCTGGAAGTGTTGGAAGAAGGGTAAGAAGTAGAGAGACCCTACGGGCCCTGGAAGTGTTGGAAGAAGGGTAAGAAGTAGAGAGACCCTACGGGCCCTGGAAGTGTTGGAAGAAGGGTAAGAAGTAGAGAGACCCTACGGGCCCTGGAAGTGTTGGAAGAGGGGTAGCAGATGATTGGGAAGGCGAGTAACTGTACCATTTTTAAACATTCTAGAATTATTTGTCATTTCATGGACTTTAACCCCTTCCCGACCTGTGACACAGCGTATGCGTCATGAAAGTCGGTGCCAATCCGACCTGTGATGCATATGCTGTGTCACAGAATGATCGCGTCCCTGCAGGCCGGGTGAAAGGGTTAACTCCAATTTCACCTGACTTACAGGAACAGGGGGAGTGGTGCTTCAGCCCAGGGGGGGTGGCTTCACCCCCCCCCCCCCCGTGGCTACGATCGCTCTGATTGGCTGTTGAAAGTGAAACAGCCAATCAGAGCAATCGTAATATTTCAGCAATGAAAATTGATGAAATATTACAAACCAACTATGGCCGATGCTGCAATAGCATCAGCCATGGCTGGAGACCCCGATCTGTCCCCCCCCCCCCACCACCACACACACTGACAGCGGCGATCTGTCGCCATCAGTCTTTCCTACCCCTCCGTTCTCTCCCCGCTGCCTTCCTCTCCTCTCCGCCCCCCCCCCCCCCCCCCCCGTCCTGTCCGGCACCCCCGCTGTCCGATCCAACCCCCCTATACTTACCGAGTCCTGGGGTTCCTCCCACTGTCCGTCCAGCTTCCAGGATGGGCGCTGCCATCTTTCAAAATGGCAGGCGCATGCGCAGTGCGCTCGCCGAATCTGCCGCCCGGCAGATTCGTTCATTCATTTTGATCACTGTGATACATCCTATCACAGTGATCAAAATAAAAAAAATAGTAAATAGCCCCCTCCCCCTTATCACCCCCATAGGTAGGGAACATCATAAAATAAAGAAATTATATTTATTTTTATTTCTCCACTAGGGTTAGGGTGAGGGTCAGGGTTAGAACTAGGGTCAGGGTTAGAACTAGGGTCAGGGTTAGAACTAGGGTCAGGGTTAGAACTAGGGTCAGGGTTAGAACTAGGGTCAGGGTTAGAACTAGGGTCAGGGTTAGAACTAGGGTCAGGGTTAGAACTAGGGTCAGGGTTAGAACTAGGGTCAGGGTTAGAACTAGGGTCAGGGTTAGAACTAGGGTCAGGGTTAGAACTAGGGTCAGGGTTAGAACTAGGGTCAGGGTTAGAATTGGGGTTGGAATTAGGGTATGTGCACACAGTGCGGATTTAGCTGCGGATTCGCAGCAGTTTTCCGTGCGGTGTACAGTACCATGTAAACCTATAGAAAAACAAATCTGCTGTGCTCATGGTGCGGAAAATACCGTGCGGAAACGCTGAGTTGTATATTCCACAGCAAAATTCTTTATGAGGATCCGCAGTGTTTTACACCTGCGCCTCAATAGAAATCCTCAGGTGTAAAACCGCATGTGAAGTCTGTACAAAAAAAAAGCAGGAAATCCGCAATAAATCCGCAGGTATTTTTCAAAAACGGTGCAGAAAAATCCGCACACGAATCCGCAATGTGGGCACATAGCCTAAGGGTTAGGGTTGGAATTAGAGTTATGGTTGGGATTAGGGTTGGGGTTGGAATTAGGGATAAGATTAGGGTTAGCGGTGTGTTGGGGTTAGGGTTAGGCTTGTGGTTAGGGTTATGGTTAGGGATAAGATTAGGGTTAGCGGTGTGTTGGGGCTAGGGTTATGGTTAGGGATAAGATTAGGGTTAGCGGTGTGTTGGGGTTAGGCTTGTGGTTAGGGTTATGATTAGGGATAAGATTAGGGTTAGCGGTGTGTTGGGGTTAGGGTTAGGCTTGTGGTTAGGGTTATGGTAAGGGATGGGATTAGGGCTAGGGGTGTGTTGGGGGTTAGAGTTGTGGTTAGGGTTATGGTTAGGGTTGGGATTAGGGCTAGTGGTGTGTTGGGGTTAGAGTTGTGGTTAGGGTTGGGGTTAGGGGTGTGTTGGGGTTAGTGTTTGAGTTAGAATTGAGGGGTTTCCACTGTTTAGGCACATTAGGGGTCCCAAACGCGACATGGCGCCACCATTGATTCCAGCCAATTTCGCGTTCAAAAAGTCAAATGGTGCTCCCTCCCTTCTGTGCTCTGCCATGCGCCCAAACAGTGGTTTACCCCCACATATGGAGCATCAGAGTACTCAGGACAAATTGGACAACAACTTTTGGGGTCCAATTTCTCCTGTTACCCTTGTGAAAATAAAAAATAGCGGACTAAAAAATCATTTTTGAGGGAAAAATAAAGATTTTTTATTTTCACGGCTCTACGTTATAAACTTCTGTGAAGCACTTAGGGGTTCAAAGTGCTCACCACTCATCTAGATAAGTTCCATGGGGGGTCTAGTTTCCAAATGGGGTCACTTGTGGGGGAGCTCCAATGTTTAGGCACACAGGAGCTCTCCAAACGCGACATGGTGTCCGCTAACGATTGGAGCTAATTATTCATTCAAAAAGTCAAATGGCGCTCCTTCCCTTCCGAGCCCTGCTGTGCCCCCAAACAGTGGTTTACCCCCACATGAGGTATAGGTGTACTCAGGAGAAATTGCCCAACAAATTTTATGATCCATTTTATCCTGTAGCCCATGTGAAAATGAAAAAAATTGAGGCTAAAAGAAATTGTAAAAAAAAGTACTTTTTCATTTTTACGGATCAATTTGTAAAGCACCTAGGGGTTCAAAGTGCTCACTATGCAGCTAGATAAGTTCCTTAGTGGGTCTAGTTTCCAAAATGGGGTCACTTGTGGGGCAGCTCCAATGTTTAAGCACACAGGGGCTCTCCAAACGCGACATGGTATCCGCTAAAGATTGGAGCCAATTTTTAATTCAAAAAGTCAAATGGCACTCCTTCCCTTCCGAGCCCTATCGTGCGCCCAAACAGAGTTGTGGTTAGGGTTGGGATTACGGTTAGGGGTGTGTTGGGGTTAGTGTTTGAGTTAGAGTTTGAGAGGTTTCCACTGTTTAGGCACATCAGGGGGTCCCAAACGCGACATGGCGCCACCAATGATTCCAGCCAATTTCGCGTTCAAGAAGTCAAATGGTGCTCCCTCCCTACCGAGCCCTGCCGTGCGCCCAAACAGTGGTTTACCCCCACATATGGGGTATCCGTGTACTCAGGACAAATTGGACAACAACTTTCGGGGTCCACTTTCTCCTTTTACCCTTGGGAAAATAAAAAAAATTGTTGCTAAAAGATCATTTTTGTGACTAAAAAGTTAAATGTTCATTTTTTCCTTCCATGTTGCTTCTGCTGCTGTGAAGCACCTGAAGGGTTAATAAACTTCTTGAATGTGGTTTTGAGTACCTTGAGGGGTGCAGTTTTTAGAATGGTGTCACTTTTGGTTATTTTCAGTGATATAACCCCTCAAACTGACTTTAGATGTGAGGTGGTCCCTAAAAAAAATGGTTTTGTAAATTTTGTTGTAAAATTTAGAAATCGCTGGTCAAATTTGAACCCTTATATCTTCCTAGCAAAAAAAAAATTTTGTTTCCAAAATTGTGCTGATGTAAAGTAGACATGTGGGAAATGTTATTTATTAACTATTTTGTGTCACATAACTCTCTGGTTTAACAGAATAAAAATTCAAAATTTGAAAATTGCGAAATTTTCAAAATTTTCGCCAAATTTCCATTTTTTTCACAAATAAACGCAAAAATTATTGACCTAAATTTACTACTAACATGAAGCACAATATGTCACGAAAAAACAAACTCAGAATCGCTAGGATCCATTGAAGCGTTCTTGAGTTATTACCTCATAAAGGGACACTGGTCAGAATTGCAAAAAACGGCCCGGTCATTAAAGGGAACCGGTCACCCCGTTTTTTCAGTATGAGATAAAAATACTGTTTAATAGGGCCTGAGCTGTGCATTACAACAGTGTATTTTGTGGACCCCGATTCCCCACCTATGCTGCCAAAATACGTTACCAAAGTAGCCGTTTTCGCCTGTCAATCAGGCTGGTCTGGTCAAAAGGGCGTGGTGTCTTCCCCCAGATCTTGCTTAGTTTTCCGTTGGTGGCGTAGTGGTGTGCGCACGTCCAAGGTCCCGAATCCACTGCACAGGGGAGTTAAAAGAGCGCGATGTGCACTATTTCATTGGTGATCGGTGGGGGCGGCCATCTTCCTTTGGCCGCGCGTGCGCAGAAGCGGCGCTCTGCTGGCCGCGGCTTCAGGAAAATGGCCGCGGGATGCCGCGCGTGCGCAGATGGAGATCGCGGCGGCCATTTTCCTGAAGCCGAGATGCGAACTCTGCTTCAGGAAAATGGCTGCCGCGATCTCCATTTGCGCACGCGCAGCATCCCGCGGCCATTTTCCTGAAGCCGCGGCCAGCAGAGCGCCGCTTCTGCGCACGCGCGGCCAAAGGAAGATGGCCGCCCCCACCGATCACCAATGAAATAGTGCACATCGCGCTCTTTTAACTCCCCTGTGCAGTGGATTCGGGACCTTGGACATGCGCACACCACTACGCCACCAACGGAAAACTAAGCAAAATCTGGGGGAAGACACCACGCCCTTTTGACCAGACCAGCCTGATTGACAGGCGAAAACGACTACTTTGTTAACGTATTTTGGCAGCATAGGTGGGGAATCGGGGTCCACAAAATACACTGTTGTAATGCACAGCTCAGGCCCTATTAAACAGTATTTTTATCTCATACTGAAAAAACGGGGTGACAGGTGCCCTTTAAGGTTAAAATAGGCTGGGTCATGAAGGGGTTAAGTGGCTTCTCGGGCTGCAGGGCTGGATGACTACTCTCCAATCTTCTGACCACTATCCAATTCGGGAGGTCCTCATATATATTACAAGTTTGAAAATGGTGGCTATGGTCAACTCATCTAAACGTGCACGATAGGCAATGTGCCATCTGTAAATTATCTATTCATTTTTAAATCAGGTTTATATATTGATTGTAAGTTATTTTATTTTTTTATCTCACTATAGTAAACAAATACAAAATCCTGTATTTTTCAGTCTAACCATCAGGCCTATTTTAAAGGGAACCGGTCACCAGAAAAAACACTATTAAACTTCAGGTGTGGGGTTTATCTGCAGATTAACAGCATTAATAACCCGCCCGGCGCCCGCACTTAGACCAATGCTGCAGGGAGAAAAACTTTATTCTCCCTGGCAATGTTCTGCCAGCACCACCAGAGAATTCAGTCACCGCTCTGAGTAACGTGAAAGAAAAAACAAAGCCAGCTCACCGTTTTTGTAGAGAGCACGGAACCAGATCCTGACAAGACTTTGGAAGATAGTAAAAATGCAATGTTCCAGCTCAATAAAATATAAACAGTTTATTGGAAAAAAATTTTTAAGTTAAAATGCAAATTGCAAAAGAAATTATTAAAAAAGTGCTCCTAATACATCACCATAGCCCCAGTGGGTAAAGCAACGCGTTTCGACCGTACCACGGTCTTTGTCAAAGCTTTCTTTTGCAATTTTCATTTTAACTTAAACATTTTTTTTTTTCAATAAACTGTTTATATTTTATTGAGCTGGAACATTGCATTTTTTCTACCGCTCTGAGTATACTGTGTAGAGAACATTAAAAAAACAAACAAGTATTTATGTGTTTGGAAATAATTGACTTACTTTTCATTAATTTCTGGGACATGTCAGCTAGCCCCTCATGTCTCGGGCTGTCCCTGTTCGATGCATTAAGCTTGGAAGACTGCTCTTGGGGGAGTAAGGTCTCATCCTTAGACAGTTCTAGCTGTATCGCCGGCGTGCTTCCCATCTCCTGCTTAGTCTGTGATTGATGTGAAGCACTGCGTGGATTGGCTTCAGAACGTAGCGCTTTCAACCTGGACGTATGTTGTGGAACTTTAGAGCAATCCTGGGCCTGCTGACAAGCAGAAGCCGGAGGAGATGTTGCTGACTGATCTGGCCGCCTTGGAGATGGGGACACGGGCTCTGCCAAAGTGCTGTGCTTGACTGTATTTAGACTGAACGCTCTAATTCGGGACCAGGTTGTGGAGTTAAAACTTTTGGCCTCCAGCCAGAACTTGACTAAATGTTCCATCCTGCGGAGCTCCATAAACTGAATAAAATAAGGGAGAGCCACATTGTCTTGTAGAACTTGTTCGAGAGTTTTTGAAAGACTTGACTTTGCATCTTGGGACTCGTAGTTTAGACATGATCGGCCTGTAAGAGAATACAGAGGAAAAGGAAATAAAACTACTGTATTTATAGGACTATTAGACACTTTACCATAAGACGTACCCCAGGTTTATACAACAGAAAATAGGAAAAACTATTTTCCTATTAATAAAAACTAGTGTGTCCGCTGAGGTTAATGGTTCAATGGAGAAATATCTGCAGGTTTGGAGTCCTTGGATTTTGTATATGGACTCTCAGGACTTTCAATCCCTCTTTTCTAAGCCATAAGGAAGATAGATTGAACAATACGGGTTAGACGGACGTCATTATAGGGGTGCAAGTTGCCCCCTTCTAAACCAGACTCCACCTCCCCCCTTTTTTTTTCTTCCTCTCTCCTCCCCCTTATTCCTCTTCTTAGTCTCGTTCTTTCCGTTCGTGTTTATACCATTATTACTTGGAGTGACCTAGCCCCTCTTGTTTGGGTCAATCTCTTTCAGCGGATTCCACATATGTATCACCAAAGGTCATACAGTCTCCCTGGATAGGGGATACCTACATCCGCCATGGATTTTTATTTTTTTCTTTTCAGATCTTGCTGGACTTGATTGAAAATGATTTTGACCTGAAAGTTATACTATTTCGGGACTTGTTGGTTACAGGTCTTGATATACAGTTGTAAATATTTCTTTTTGCACTCAATACTTTTTATGTTGTTGAATCCTTTGTTCCTTGTTTGTTTTGAAGTTCTTTTCAATAAAAAACCAGATTAAAAATAAAAACTAGTGGCGTAAAGTAGAGGGGTTATCACTAAATGTAATGTACTAGGGTAGAATAGGGAGGTAACAAAACCAATTGTTAGTGTCTCTCTGAAGTGTGTATTATACATTCACGGCTCTGCTACACGCCTGCAGACATCCGCGGCTCTGCTACACGCCTGCAGACATCCGCGGCTCTGCTACACGCCTGCAGACATCCGCGGCTCTGCTACACGCCTGCAGACATCCGCGGCTCTGCTACACGCCTGCAGACATCCGCGGCTCTGCTACACGCCTGCAGACATCCGCGGCTCTGCTACACGCCTGCAGACATCCGCGGCTCTGCTACACGCCTGCAGACATCCGCGGCTCTGCTACACGCCTGCAGACATCCGCGGCACTGCTACACGCCTGCAGACATCCGCGGCACTGCTACACGCCTGCAGACATCCGCGGCTCTGCTACACGCCTGCAGACATCCGCGGCTCTGCTACACGCCTGCAGACATCCGCGGCTCTGCTACACGCCTGCAGACATCCGCGGCTCTGCTACACGCCCAAAGACACACACACTACTCGGCTGCAAGCACATTTACTTGCGCACACACACACTATACATTACCACATCTCGCAGTTCCTGATCGGGACCTGTATGGAGGCTGAAAGAGTTGAGCACTTGCAGAACCGTCAGCTTGATTAATGCGGTCACATGACCTGGAATTACTTGTGCAGAAGGTCCTTCAGCTGCGCAGCTTCATCTCCTGCTCTGCACCGATCACATAGATGAGTGTACGGCAGGAGGAGAGAAAGAGCTCTGTGATCAGGAAGGACCCGGTGTCAGCATTCTCCTCCATCACAAGAAGCTGCTTCAGGACTATAAGGCTACTTTCACACTAGCGTTAACTGCAATACGTCGCAAATGCGTCGTTTTGCCGAAAAACGCATCCTGCAAAAGTGCTTGCAGGATGCGTATTTTCTGCATTGACTAACATTAGCGACGCATTGCCACACGTCGCAACCGTCTTGCGACGGTTGCGCCGTGCTGTGGCGGACCGTCGGGAGCAAAAAACCTTACATGTAACGTTTTTTGCTCCCGACGGTCCGCTTTTTCCGACCGCGCATGCGCGGCCGGAACTCCGCCCCCACCTCCCCGCACTTCCCCGCACCTCACAATGGGGCAGCGGATGCGCTGGAAAAATGCATCCGCTGCCCCCGTTGTGTGACGGAGACAACGCTAGCGTCGGGGACCTCGGCCCGACGCACCGCGACGGGCCGAGTCCGACGCTAGTGTGAAAGTAGCCTAAGACACACACACACTTTTGAATAACTTTTTCCTGTTAAAAAATGCATCCTTTAGTCCGAAAAATATGGTATATACACACTTGCTTCCAAATGTAAACGTGCCACCAGCTAATCCGTAGTTTGCCATTTATTTATGCTCAGACATAAGTTTATAAACTTAACAGTAACAAACTAAACTGCAAGCAGAAACACACCCGAGGGCGTGACGTGACCCGCACTTTACTCTCAGCACTATATGGCTAGGAGCGGGGTTTTCTGGTATTTAAAGGTAATTGGCCATGAGAAGGATATAGTATAAAATAACGAAGTAGGAAGTAAGCCATGATCACCAATGTGATCACCCGCTGAGGCGGGCCCTGACCATCACTGCTTATTCTTTGCCGTGATGAGAGGTCCACCTGACTGCAACTAGTGACTGGCAGCAGCAATCACATGCACATGGATAGCATCTTAATTACTGCTGGAGGTAGCAGAACTGGCCAAGCCCACCAGAGTGGCAAAAGGAAATAAAGGGTTAATATGGTCTACTTTATTTTAGAATTTTTCCTCCTTAAATGGACTGTCAGCACAGAATGACTGTTCAAGCACAGGGGCCTACTGCACCTTTGGTAAGGTCCAATATTTACGTGCACCTTCCCATCTAATCATTTTCCCATCTATCTCCCCCCCTTTTCCGGCTCTATGAAGTCAGAGACATCAGTAAAAGAAGAGAGGGGTGTAGACTGAGAAAAAACAAACTAGGTGGGAAGGTGTAGTGGACTGCTTGGCCACGCCAAGGATGCATTGAGCACATGGTTTGAGCATTCTTTCTGTGCTGACAGCCTGTGCAAGAAACATGGCACATGTGATATAATTCACACTGTCCCGTCCTGGTGACAGGTCTGGACAGATGCAGTATGATAAAACAGAGCTCGAGACGTATCTCAACTGTCAGAGGATACCCATTTCTGACGAGGAGCAACACTGATGTGATATGGAATAAGTCTTTTCACACTGACTGCGCACTGGAGATGGAGAAATCCTCTCCTTCCCTGTTATACTCACTTAGTGAAAAGATTTATTTCATCTCACATCAGTGCTGCTCCTCAGCTGAGAGAGATGCTTACGAAGCAGCTCCTCTGACAGTTGAGAGTCGCCTCGAGCTCTGTTTCTTCAGTGTGCAGCCGTCCTGACATATCAAGGATAGCTGCACCTTGAATTATATCACAAGCGCCATGTTTATCATATTCTTAATGAAACCCTTGTAAAAGGAAAACTTTTTCATGGGGTTTTTACCTAGTTTGTAAGTTATGCATTATACATTGGATAGGAGATAACTTACAGATTGCTATGGCTGACTGCTGTGACCACCAATAATAAATGCAGCCAAAGGCAAATATTTGCAACTGTGCATCATTCATTTTCTAGGTGACCGCTGGATATAAGCGACTGCTTTAACCCAGGTATAACACACATAGCAATGAGTAAATTATTCCCTAACCTATGGATAAGGGATAACTTAAAGGGAATCTGTCACCCCAAAATTCGCCTATAAGCTAAGGCCACCGGCATCAGGGGCTTATCTACAGCATTCTGTAATGCCGTAGATAAGCCCCCGATGTAACCTGAAAGATAAGAAAAACAAGTTAGATTATACTCACCCAGGGGAGGTCCCGGTGCGGTCCAGTCCGATGAGCGCCTCCCATCTTCATACGATGACGTCCTCTTCTTTGCTTCCTGCCGGGAAAGGTCAGAGAGCCCCGGCGCCTGCGCACTGCAGTACTTTGCTCTGCCCTCAACAGGGCAAATCAGTACGCCTGCGCCAGAGCCGCGGCAGGAAGCAAAGAAGAGGATGTCATCGTATGAAGATGGGAGGCGCTGGACCCGGACCGCGACGCCCATCGGCCCGGACCGCAGCGGGACCGCCCCTCGGTGAGTATAATCGAACTTTTTTTTTTATCTTTCAGGTTACATCGGGGGCTTATCTACAGCATTACAGAATGCTGCAGATAAGCCCCTGATGCCGGTGGCCGCAGCTTATAGGCAAATTTTGGGGTGACAGATTCCGTTTAAAAACTTGGCTTAGTTTAGTAATGGAAAAGCCCATTAAAGGTGGGGGTGGCCATGCACATTAGGCAAATGTCATTTCAACCAATTTTGGTGAGGCAGAATGACCAATATGTATGGGAGAGATTTGTCTCTTTCCCCCCAATAGCAACTTTTTTGGTCAAGAAAGGGTCAAGCATGTTCATGTTAAACTTTTCCATGCCTGATCCTTTGTTGAGGCAGCAGCTTATTCCCCGCTCTAAGAGTGCATGCACGCTCAGCCAAACTATGAGACATGTGCATTGAGAAGGTCTGACGAAATCTGCCTCTTACCAAGGTCTCCAAAATGTGTGGCTTCCATGTGAGTTGGCTGCTTTTTAAGCGCAGCAGTGCGACTACTTGAGTACGAGTCCATATTGGCCGATATGGCATTGATAGCCACATGGCTTGGTCCAGCAGCCTCCAGCAAAGCATTATTTTTTGGACTTCTTGATGGGGAATGTACTGGTGCAGTTTTAATTTCTAAAGAGAAACAAAAATGTTAATCAGTTTTATAAAAACTTATACAACTCGGACATATAAAAATAAAATTATATATCTTTTTTATTCTGCCTGATCAAAATGACAATGCCATTATATTCTTGGGTGCTTAAGAAAAAAGTTCAGAAAGTTCCACCAATTCCACTTTAAAAGATACATTAGGAGGTAAATTCTTAATTTTTTGTGAAGTTTGTAACCAAGAGATAACAGGTATAATTAAGTGCAATAGTATAATGACGTTGTGCATGGCACAGGAGCTAGCTGGTGTCACAGGGTATATTATCATGCTTATTTTATTATGCTTTCTTGTATACCGCAAACATATTCTACAGTGTTTTACATACAATGGGGTAAATTTACCAAGTCTCACATTTACACAATGAGAACTTAGATGAGTGAATCAATCTGCAGGATCCTGGTCCAGCAATCACGTCAGTGTTCCATGGCCGCCAGACGGGGCCCGTGCGAACCACCCACTACCTGCCCGAATCTCAGGAGCCTTTTTCTGATTTGCAGCCCCGATATGTGTTTGTCATGCCGCAACAATGACAATGTATCATGGTGTGCCAACTAATACTCAAATGGCGGCGGGGATTCCAGCACAGAGGTGGTTCGCTAGGTTCATGCCTGGGAGCCATGGACTACTGAACTGACCGAAGGACCAATATCCTGTGAACTGATTTCATAATTTCTACTAAAGAATCTTTAAAGGAAATCTGAATGATGTAGGGGCTGAGACTATGACTCCAGTGATGTGTCCCTTAATCGGCTGTGTGTTGTTGTTGCAATACAATCAGTGTTTTATCAACAGGAGATTATCACTACAGGTCTAGGTGTCTCGTGCCTCCTAGTCAACTGCTCTGTGTAACCCCACCCCTGATAGACAGATTCCTGTGTACACTGTACATTAATACAATTGGAGGTGTGGGTGGGATTTTCCAAGCCTCAGCATCCAGAACACCACTAGATCTACAGCAAAGAAAATGGGGATTTTATTATTAAACGTGACAGCAAGCAGCCTATTAAGTGACACATTGCTGGAATCAGGGCCTCTCTATCCATTTAATGCGGTGCTCAGCTTACATAGAAAAAAAACTGATGGCAGATTCCATTTGATAAGCACCTGGTTTTTCAATGTAGGTTATAATACTTAATAAATCTGGCATATTTTTAGACCGTGTAGACTCTTGCAAGTCGTTTGGAGTGAAAAACAAGACTAACGTAAACCTATATGAACACGGGAAGAACAACAAAAAAAAAAAAAAAAATAGTCCTTGCAGATGTGCCCTGGGTCAGGTTTGAACTCAGCAAAGAAACATTGCTAACCACTGAGCCATCCTGCAGAGGAGAGGTCATACTTTTAGCTTTTTATTACCCTCCTAAACAGTAATGAAATAATTAAACAGCATTACCTCTAAATATTTTCACATCTGGCTTGTCTTGATCTTTACCTTTCACTGTGAAGGAGAAAAAAAAAAAAGTTAAAAAATCAAGTATAAATACCCGATTAGTGAGGTCAGTGAGTAGAGGAGCTTTCCTGCTCACTCCACAGGTAGACTTTGCTTTGGGAACATTGTAGGTCAGTGGCGAGACACACAGTAGCCTTCCTTGTCCTCAGGTTGGGTCTACACGCTGACTATATCACTGCTGGATTTTGGTGTGGATTTTCCCCAAGCAAGTCCGTAGGTAAAATCTCCATCATTTTCATCTCGTGAAGACTTATGGCCTCGATACACATTAGATAGCCGTTAGTCAAATGATGTTTACCTCCCCTAACTCCTCCATGCAGGGACTTGTGGTGGGGGACCTATGAGGCGAGGGGGACCTATGAGGCGATGGGGACCTATGAGGCGAGGGGGACCTATGAGGCGAGGGGGACCTATGAGGCGAGGGGGACCTATCAGGCAAGGGTCCTCACAGCCCCTGGTGGTACTCCAGGAAACGTTGCAAAAAGTATCTAGAGGCTCAGTTTGCCGTTTGGGGAGCACTGTATTACAGCATCAGTAACATTCATTACATGGAGTCCTGAAGTTACAGTCCAGCGATTCTCCTCAGTTTGGTCCAGCTGTAGGATCTCACATGATGCCGGCCCACAACTAATCCGTTAGTAACTAGAGGCAAGAACAAAGGGGTCTGTGTTTCACCCTCCTAATAATACATACAGTATTCTCTGAATGCGCCTTTTCTTCTCTCCAGCGAGAGGTCTCCGGACATGTGTCTGTGCCAAGCTTAGCCATCAGGTAATAGACTGACCAATATGTGTCATCTAAGAAAATAAATTCTCCCATCAGACGTCGTGTCACCAGATAAAAAGTGACCAGCTTTTCCTCATTTTATTAACGCTGATTCACAGTATTCCATCTTTTTTAGAAGTTCGGCATACAGCTTTAGAACTAAATGTTGTGGTCTTTACCAAGATCCTCTAGGGACTAAACTCACTGATGCACTTATTCAGCTCTCCACTGGAGGCTTCACTTACCAAGAGACGGACATCTCGGCAGGCATCATTTTAGCTCAATAGTGTCCATTAGCGGCTGACGATGTCTAAATGGTCTAAAGCCACTGTGTCATGATTATAGTTTTTAATGGAGAGATGTGCACAGAACCAGATACCAAACAGGGAACAGTCAAGATCTATAATGAGTAACATTGCGTTGTCCTTCGCTAACAGTCCAGGAGAGGTGACTTTGTCCCTCCAGATTCACGGTACGGTGCTGGATCCGGGTGCACCACATTAGTATTAGTAGATCATCTCCACATGCCCCATTTGGGGTCTACAGTCGGATTCTCTTAAAGGTGCATTTGGTTCACT